>NC_051159.1:116213484-116243484 GCF_013339745.2 Dermacentor silvarum | reverse complement strand
TTCTAAAAGCATGAATCGAAGCAAAAAACGCGTTTAGCTTCGTGCATAAATAAAGCTTTAGACATGATTTGCGCAAAGAATGCGCGTCCATAATTGATATTCTGGCCAAGGGTTTTTTTTTTTTTTTTTTTTTTTTTTTTTTTTACACGATACTGCAGACCTCGTTGGTCCAAGCAGGATGGGCAAAAATAAAACAGAATATTCGGAACGCCAAGAAACAATACTGCAAGTCAATAAAATACAGGGTTATTCACTAACAGCAGACAGGCAGAATATGGAAAACATGAATAGGATACAATTTATACAATGTTGGCAATGGAATTCACAAAATTTTCACTTTGAAACACATCTTCTGGTAATGAATTCCATTCCGTGATTGTTCGCGGGAAATATGAATATTTATATTGGTTAGTCCGAGCAAAGTAAGGGGCTAAGGTGAAATTATGTTTGTGGCGGGTTTTCCGTGTGACTGAGGGCGTGACGTAAGGGTTTGGAGAAATTCCAAATTTCCTATGAAGAAGAGAATGAAGAAAGCTTAATCGAGAAATTTTTCGTCTTATGTGGACAAATGGTGCACTTTATCGCCGAAAATACAGCACATAATCGTAATCGGGTCATGACAGTTCAAAGAGGCGCCTATGTGCAATATGTCAGAAATATCGCCACACGAGTGCATGTGTACGTTCCTGGGTAGTGCTCCCATTTGCACTTGGAGTGGCTGAGGTCGACGCCACGTTTTGAGATTGCATTTGCTTCTCTGTATCATAAATGTGCATAGTTGATTCGAAGTCATTGAACACACTCCGAACCGTGACAGCTGTTGGAAAGTCGCAGCCTCAAAGCCCTGACCAAGCAGTCTTCGAACACAGCCGCACGAACTTCTTCCGCTGATGCTTAAAGAGAGAAATGAAGGAGGTCACGCGCTCGGTTGACTACCCTGCACTTGAGGAAGTGGAATGGGGGAAATGTATAAATACGAGAAAGAGACGTGTCAGTCTATCAAAGGGGCCAGGCTGCGGCGCCGAGCCGTGCGATCTACAGGGCTGAAGAATGGTGCGCCTTCTTCTGCCTCACCGCAACCCACCCTCCTCCCACTCCCCTAATGAGGCGTTCTTGCCTTGGAGGACGGTTAAGCACACAAAAAGAATGGATGCCAAGCAGAGTGATATAACAGACGGTAGCTTGAACAATGCATACTCGAAGACAGAAAGAAAGAAAGAACGAAACCTTCGTGCTACTCTCCCACGTAGAAACTGCTGTGAGCACTTCAGTGCAATTCACATTCGTGAAAAACGAAACCATCCTACCCAGTCGCTTCTTCGCAGTCTCTTGATACAGGGTAACACATGGCGAAGATATGCAGTGTTGGCAAATCTCTGGATGCACTGTTGAGACAAGATAGAGGCAGCGCGTGCACGGTCGGTTCCATAAACTTGCGGGCCAGCTTTGTGACAACTATTTGAATGTAGCATATACGTTGTGCGTTTCTTCCTTCCTTTCTTTTTTTTCTTTTCTTGTTAATGCATTAGCATTAGGGGCGTTAAAGCTTTAGAGTGTATCTGAAGTGTGGGAAGGCATATGGGACGGCATCGAAGAGGTAGGACGTGTGTCGAGTGAGCTCCTGAACAACTCTTTGCAATGTGGTGAACGCGGTTTAAATCATGGATCCAGGACTCGAAGAAGTGCGACCGTAATTCTCACGCATTTATCTCGCGTTTATCGTTAAATCAACACTGAATTTCTTTATTTCTTTCTTCTGCCGCGTATCTAAGCCTATATCATAGCTCCTGTCAGCCCTTGAGTGTGCCGCAACGTCGGTTACTCTGCCTAAGTAATAACAGCGTTATCGGTACAAAAGCACGAGCGTTGCACCAAGATAACCGAATTGATAAAAACTGCTGCGCGCATAAACGTCGACTGCCAGGGCCTCGCGGCTGCCGAAGCGAACACGTTCCGAAGAGATACCTTCTAAGCACCCATGTCTCACTCATACGCACTCGCGCAGGGTGACTCTGTGATAAGCGTCACTCATGTGACGCTTATGCCCGCAAGTTGGTTGACCAACGATGTTTGACCCATACATGCAATTAGCCTATTTGTGTTTTGATTTGATCACTCACTCACTCACTCACTCACTCACTCACTCACTCACTCACTCACTCACTCACTCACTCACTCACTCACTCACTCACTCACTCACTCACTCACTCACTCACTCACTCACTCACTCACTCACTCACTCACTCACTCACTCACTCACTCACTCACTCACTCACTCACTCACTCACTCACTCACTCATGTGACGCTTATGCCCGAGAATGACTTGCTGCGAAGTTCGTTATTTTCTATGTAAATTGGGTTGACGGCATACACCAAACTCTTCGACGTATACGTAAACATCTGACACGTCGTACCACAACATCGCTACCTCGACGCCGCTTTAAAATCGCGTCGGGGTGCTAGTTGGGGGCCAACAGAATAGATTATTCTATTTTTACAACTTTCGGCCTTGTTCCGCTTCAACAACTTGGCACGCGTTGCGCGGCCACGCTCGAATACAGACGGAAGCGAGAGGGAATAAAAATAAAAGAAGAATTGGCAGTCAGTTCTGCAATCATTCGTGTTTGATTTCTGTTGCACTCAAATATACTGTACTCACTGGTATAATTACTCGTTTGTTGGCCAATCCCCAGAGGGAGTATATATGTGCCATCTCCACAAAAGACGTATATATGAAGAAGGAAATACAAAGAAGTTAATCATGGTAGTCACGTCCGGTTGGGTACCCTACTCATAGGGAAGGATAAAAGTGGGAATAAAGATAAGAAGCGAGGAGTGTCAGTGTGCAAATGAATGTTCAGTCATTGCTGCGTTCAAGAAGCGGATTCGCGCATTTTGGTGGCCGTGCGCGTACTCACCTTCTTCGGCCACACCGAGACCGGTGTGTCGCGTAAGCGCAAAGCCTCCAAGATCGCTGCGTAGCATCCAACGGAGGCCACGGTATACGGCTGAGGTTGTAGCACGAAGAGCATGTCATTGAGAACTCACCGAAGAACGGACAGTGGCGCGGGGATTACAGTTTCATCATATCCGCGCAAGTGACTTGCGGTGCTGTTCGCCATTGGCGAAGGAAGTCGTTGGTGATGAGGCACGAGAAATGCGTTCGTGAATGCGACGCCCAACCTCATGCGGCGGGCGGCAGACGAAATCGTCAATCGGGCTCATGTGAATGCAACTGGGTGTTGGGGAAAGTAGGCTAATTCCATCGTCGAAGTGTGATCATACAACGAGCAAGGGAGTAAAGTCGCTCTGCACTCTGTGCACCCTCCTCAGCTGTAACCAGAATCAGGATTGCCGTGTTGATATTTTCTTTTTCCCGGGATGTAGAAAGAAGAAGAGAGCCCCGTCACCATCGGGGCAACATCAGACAAGTCTCGATCGCTTGTGCCGTCGCCCCCCTCCCCCCCTACCACCCTGACATGCCTCACTTCCTCATCCACGAGGAGGGCGAACAGTTCAGAGCGGGCAAGTTAGCCCAACAGTCATTAAAATATTTCTGTTTCGGACAGAAGCATGGTTTTGGATATCTCATCAAAAATCGAGGAAGGAAAGCGGGCACAATGAAGGAAAACTTCAGAGACCGAATGTTACTATATACTAACTACCTGCCATATATTGCCAACTGTGTGTAGTGGGTCCAGGGCAAGAGTGGGTCGAGCCCAAGAGAACAAAGAAGACCGCGCGCCCCTTCCCTGCTCGAGCCAGCCCTGACGGTCGCGTCTTCCAAGAGCCAGCTGCTCTACGGTTATTAAACCTTCAGGACTACTTCTCGAGGCTCGTGACAATATATACGTGATAACTCAAACCATGCCATCGAAGCACTACTCCAGCCGCAGTCTTCAGATAATTTAATCGAGTGCACGAAGCCTCGTGCTGTAGAGCTATAGACATTTTACAGCGAGTAGTTCGCGTACCGCGCATCAGGAGCCACCACAGGCGCGCCGCCATTAATTGAACGCCTTCTGAATCGGAAGCTATAGGTATCAGCCGCCGCCGGCCGCTCCAGTAATGTTCAGCCGAGAGGCCGGGGCTTGCTTAGTACTATGTATTTTAAATGCGGAAGAGCAGAAGCAAGGCGGGCTCTGTCGTGAACTGCAAAAACTGCACCAGAAATTTGCAGGTGCGGGATGAGACCGTGTGCGAGTTTCATTTGCCTCAAATGTGCAAGGAGTGTCCGTGTCTGGACACTCCTTGCAAGGAGATATGCAAGAAGTGTCCGCAGGGCGGGCACAAGAAGCTCAACTGCCACCGCCAAGACTTTTATTGCGATAGCAATTATATGGACACTCAAAAGCAGATTTCTGCCGTCGGCGTCGCCGTCGCCGTCGCCGTCGCCGTGAGGTTCCGTATGACGTCATTTGGAGATGAAATCGTCGCCGGTAGGTAAGTGGTTCTTGAGGGAAAGGGAAAGGTTGGCGCTATCTTCTGCAGCCCTTGAGGGAGCACGGCTCAGCGCCGACGCCGAACGCTGTATGTGCGAGTGAAAGGGCGCGAGGGGCGCGTCTTTCACGGGGAGTGAACGCACGGCGGAGAACAAACGCGCGTTCTGCGCCGTGCTCGCTTAAGGGCTGCAGAAGTAGGCGTCTCTTTTCTCCTTTACAATCACCATATATGTAGAGCAAACGCGCCTTCTTCGGACGCGCGAGAGGCCGTGGGGGAGGGGGAGGGAAGGGAGGCGACGTTTAGCTGCGGCACCAAGTGCCTATTTATATCAGAGGCTCCAGCAACAGTCACCAACGCCGCACGCATTTTGAGCTAACGCGGGCAAAACGCCGATGGCGTCGACAACAGTTCTGCGTGTTGTTGCTACCAAAGCCGCTCACCTTACTTCGTATGACATTGCTGTGTTGCTATCGCATTCATTGCTTCGCCCTTAGGGCGAAACTGTGACATTTTTTTCTAAAAGGTCTATAGATAGCAAATCATCAGCAACTGACTGCGGGCTGCCAGGCTAACACCCCCTGCAGCAACAACACAACGTTACCGCCACCGCGCCACGGCACAAAAATATTACGCAACGTTTAACTTCGATAAGCATGCAAGTCAGCGCTGCGTCCTCTCCACTATAGGGTGTGTGAACTGATGCGTACCCCCCCTTTTTTTTTTCTTAATCTTCTCTTTTCTAACCTTTTCTGCCCTTACCCTATCCCCCTGTGCAGAGTAGCCATCATCATGTCATCATCATCATCATCATCATCATCATCATCATCATCATCATCATCATCATCAGCCTATATTTATGTCCACTGCAGGACGAAGGCTTCTCCCTGTGATCTCCAATTACCCCTGCCTTGCGCTAGCTGAGAGTAGCCAACCGGACACTTAACATGATTAAACTCTCTGCCTTTCACCACTTGTTTTGCTCCTTCAATAATAGGCGAGCACCGCGAGTTTTCTTTCTGCAACGTAAATCAAACAGCAGGATATATAGTAATCTCTCAGCAACTTGCAACATTTTTGTCCACCCGTACAGGCGAATACATTTTAATCTGCGCTGTAAATAATCATAAAACCTTTCCAAAAATAAGTTACCTAATCCGCGCTGGCGACAAGGATGGCGCGGTCGGAAGCAACCAGTCATGGTCGGAGCAGGTCGCAAACGCATTTTCAGCGAGCGCATCTCACGTCTATTCCTGAACGAAGTTGTTGCACGTACAGTTAACGCCAACAGGCGCGCGGCCGTAACAGCCTTACAAATTTACCGTTATAAAGACTATAGAATATAAGGGTAAAAGCAAACACCATGCAGGCTGCTTAATTGTTATACATTGGTCGTCTTTGACTGGTAAGCTATAGCTATATACGTAACTTGCATGCGATACGATTGCAGTGCAGATGGAACGGATAAATGAAAGGTTTACTTACACTGCCTCTGCAGCTTTTACAAATTTTTTGTGCCGTCTACCCACTCGCTGGTCACCGTGGTGACCGAAATAGCGGCTGTCCGAGTCGTGCCTGTGGCCGCCGTGGCCATTGCAAACAGGCGAGCGAACACGGATCAGAAAGCGCTCAATGGCGGGCACTGTCATGTGACCAAGTATGGCGGCGTCTATGGGTGATGTAAAAAGTCTATAGCTCC
Source organism: Dermacentor silvarum (assembly GCF_013339745.2). Lineage (NCBI taxonomy): Eukaryota > Metazoa > Arthropoda > Arachnida > Ixodida > Ixodidae > Dermacentor > Dermacentor silvarum. Next base: position 116,237,344 of record NC_051159.1, on the reverse strand, counting down.
GGTTCACTTCGGCTCATCAGGAAAGAAGACCGGTTGCCTATATCTATGTTTTCTTTTTATTATTAAATGGTATGAGACAGCGGGAAATATAGGCTACCGATGAGCCGGCTATCCTAATCATCCAAGATAAGCTCCCGCGACTAAGGAATGGAGGGGAAAAAATAACGGCACAAGCAAAGAAGCAGCAGATATGAGAAGTATTGGAGGCCACATCAGAGCGCGCTGTAAAGGTGACATGCGAACGTCCAGTCACAGCGTGTGCTACGATATATAGTAGAACAGTCTCTATGCAGCCGCGGCAAGAAAAACAAACAAACAGACAAGAAAACCTTGGACAAAGCGAAGAATAAGGCCCATAAAAAAAAGGAAAAACAATACCCGTGCAATGGAAGAATGACAGATCGATTAGCGAGTGAAAATGGGCACCGTAGCCCTAACCTCATTGATACACGGAGTCAGTTCGGATTATATCACCTAAGCCATGAGCAACATGTACTTGATCGGTACTTCGATCTGATGCACCCCTCCGATTACATAATGCACGTTAGTTGCATAATGTAATCATAATGCATAAGGGACGTACTGCAATCAGAATACCGAGTTCACGTCTACTGGCATTATTGCTACCAATAAAAGCAGTAGTATTACGTTATTATTATTAAACCGATAAAAAAAATTACATAGTCCCGGGCAGACGCCATCAAAATTCATGACGTCACAGCAAGATGGTGCGCGAACTTCAAGACGGTGTCGCCATCCGTGCTTCGCCTTTTCTGCGTCTTTTCTGGCTTGTCAAGCTTCTTCTATAACGACAAGAGCGGTTTTCTTTTCCTTTTCTAATAGCATGAGCGTAATTCACTAAAGAGCTCAAATTATTTTCCCTTTTATAGCGTCCCTTTCAGCCCTTGACATATAGGGACGGAGTCGTGTCTTTCAAAGAAGCAAACCTGTCGCCCAACCGACCGTCGTCCCACGCAAGGTGCGCGTTGCGAGTCAGACACACGCCGACTCTACTCGTCAGCTTCACGAGATGACTCCTCGTCTTCGGTTGCGTCACAGGCAGCTCTCCTTAGCGGGATCCGTGTCCGAAAATAAGCTTGCGACGCCTCCAACGCCTCCGCAGCTTTTCATTCTCTTTTTCTCTTTCTCTCCCTTTTCTTTTTCTTTTTCAACGTGGTGGAAAATCGCGACGTTCGTTTCGAGAACACAGCGAGGAAGACGGCTGCGCAAAATATATAGAAAAAAAAAAAAAAAGAAGCGAAGCAGGGCGCTGACTAACAAATAAAGCTTTGAACAATGCACACGACAGAATGCAAGAAATATAAAGAAGAGATGCCTGTACACACTGGCCTCTATAGAATAATTAGGCCAAGTTGTCGGTGGAAACTGTATGAACGAATTAATTGCGATTTAGCTTTGCGGATAATAAAAGCAATTACCCGCTTCTTTTAGCCATTGAAAAGAACATAATTTTTTTAATATCCTCGCGAAAGAAATGAAAAACGAGTGAAGGTAATAATCATGACAAAAAGGTTCGGCAGGTGTTACACTCTTGTAGCTGGTTGGTCGCAGAGGCGATGACAGTCACGCCGGAGGCCGGCGAAATGGCCGCCCAGCATGTGCTGCTTCGTGCAATGAGTGTGGCACAAAAGTAACAAAAGGAATAAAGTTGGAAAGAGGATGCGAGGCTCGGCTTCAACAAGGGGCCGCCATGACTGCAGAGGAAGAGAAGAAAAGTTGGCGGCCACGACTTTCACAAATAATCCAGCAGAGTCAGAAAGCTTTTCGCTTGTATACTTAAAAACAATTACCTTCGATTGTTTCTGCACAATTGCTGTTTCCTCTCTTTTGTTCAGCGAAAGACTTCGGCACTTTCGAGCACTTTGTCACCATCTGGCTCGGCCATCGAGTTAGTCCTTTCAAAGAAAGATTTGCATTCACAGGCTGCATAAACACGCTAATGAATTAAGCGAAAGTAGTTCCTGTTAATTTCTTAATTTCTTTTATTTTTATTTATTTATTTATTTGGTATATTATTTATTACGGTTCTCTTTCGTTTCTTTTGTCACTATATATATATATATATATATATATATATATATATATATATATATATATATATATATATATATATATTCTTTTCTTTATTTCCTGCCCTGCGCTGCATTGCGCACCGCTAATCAAGACAGCCGTCACTTTGCTCAATGTATAGATGCCATAAGATTGTGCAATGCGCTGCAAATTCCACCCCAAACACATCTACGGAACACGGCTGTGTGGCGTGAGAGGGCAACGATCTTTATCCGCCCAACTGCCTGCCTTTCTTTGAAGTTCTATTGATCTTTAGAACTGCACAAAAAGAAAAGAAAAGAAAACCGCAGGCCGCCCGCAACGATATGGGCTATCTTCTTGTGAAGCGATGCGAAAAGCAGGTGCATACTGCGTATATGAGGGATATCATTGCTGCATATATCATTCGGAGATTTAATCACGGCTGTACGCGTGGTCACATGCTATGCACGAAAAAAGACAGAGCTTTCTAATTTCCAAAAACAATTCGGGGAAGCTTTATAAGGGCTTTCTGAGCATGAACACCACGCAAGAAATTACGCGCGAGCGCGCGCGACACACACACACACACACACACACTTTATGTTATCCCGTCGTCATATATCATGACGGGATAATATATACGGAGAGAAGCACACACCGAAACAGCACTGCATGCATGCATGTCTTTTTCTTTTCTTTTTTTTTTTTTGCAGTTACGAAGCAAGTGCGCTCGGTAAATCCCATGAAAAGAATAATTTTGTACAAGCAATACTTGGCGCGGGCATAAAGGGACATTGAATGAAGGCCTTGAAATTGATTGATTTAGTGAGCGAGCGAGCGAGCGAGCGAGCGAGCGAGCGAACGAGCGAACGAACGAACGAACGAACGAACGAACGAACGAACGAACGAACGAACGAACGAACGAACGAACGAACGAACGAACGAACGAACGAACGAACGAACGAACGAACGAACGAACGAACGAACAAGGGAGTTTGCCGTGACGTCGGAGAACCCGCAAAGCATCGTCCCTTATCCGCCTCGAGCTATATACAACGTAAATTTAATCCGCCGTGAAAATAACAGCTGCTCCTTCTCCCGTAATCTTTCTACAGGGTGGAGGAAGTCTCTCTCTTCGGAAACTACGGGCTGTTGTAACCCTATACACCTTTCGTCACCTGGGCCTGTGATGCAACACCTGAATACCCATTTAACTATCCAAAGAGTTCAGAACTGCAGCTTTGACAGCGAACATTCACCAACTCTTGCGGCTGTGACCAGGAACGAGGGATGCTCGAGAAAGGATGCTAAGAGCTACGAATGTATCAAGGACAGGCAGTTATATAGATGTTGCAGCTCGTAGACGACAAGTTCGCTGAAGCCACTACTGCAATCTCCGCATGAGGAGGGACTCCACGTCTTTATTTCAATAAACATCTATGCCGCAGGGCAAGCTTCACGCAAAAATGCAGCTCCACTAACGTGAAACCTGGGCAGGTGCGAAGCATGCAGTGATCGATGCACCGCTAATGGACAATGGCTCATAACCCCGTTAACGCGGCCTCCCCATTACGACGACAGAAGGGAAGTGAAATTCTACGCTGGAATGATGAGCGGTAACGCAGCCAACTGTGGAAGACTACAACGACCAACGCGGGAGCAGTGGCACGAGCGCGTGCCGAGCGCGAGCACGAGCCGCTTGCTTTACCGCGTGACGACGACGACAGGAGACGCCGACAGCCCGAGCGCATAAGGTGCTTCGCACCTAAACAGAGCTCAGCGAAGGCGCGACTATGGGCAAGGGTCGGCGGGCGGCTTCCTCTATATAGTCGCCTGTAATTCCTTCGCCGACACGCCTCGCAGCTGAACCTCACGTTTTGGCTTTCGAACGTCAACTGAGTGCTATTTGCAGAATGCACAGCTGTAGGGTTCTTGTTCTTAATCTGTCTAACGTAGTCGCTACGTCAAGAGAGCGACGCAAAAAAGAACGAGCCAAGCACTCGGTTATACTGATCCGGCTGCGCAGCTACGTTTTCTTCTGTTAGCTATATAACTCAATATTCTTTTCGCTTGTCTTATTTGGCGAACACGCGACATCACTTCTTGCTTGTATGACTGTGCCCTCACCCGTGTTCGTGCGTTTGTATGAGTTGTCTGCTGCATGAATTCATCCAGTGGAACACGAATGTATACGAGGGTTGTTCAATAAAGAATCAGACTGGTGCCCTGAAATCTTTATTAAGGCGAAAGCCTTAGATGGCTCATGGGTCGGAAATTTGACCGTCCGGAAAATTCAATTGCACCAAAATGGTTGGTGCCACCAACAAAGGTCGTGGGTTCGAATATCTTAATTAGATCTGCCTTAATTAGGATAGTGTTAATTAAGGCACTCGAACCCACGACTTTTGGTGGCAGAAAACAAGTAATAGGAAGTAACGCATTCGAATGAGAATGTCAAGTAATTTAATTAATGTCTCGTGAGTGCGCTAGCTTTCGCCTTCATATTCCTTGGCGTATGCTAAAGCGACTCAATTTTGTTGTTGAAAATTATTGATCGGCACTTTTATCTATATGCTCTCCGGAGAGCCAAATACACGAGTCCCACAGTTTCTACCAAAGTCTAGATAATATGAGTGAAGGCATGTTTTTTTGCCACCTTTCTGAAAACCGCCTCCAATGTCCAATGTGTTATTTACGGCTTGTTACATGTCAAAGCAATGTCCTTTCCCACTGTGAGGTACATTAAGAAGTCGGAGAGTGTCGCATCTGGACTGTAGGGCGGTAAAGGAGATCATTGCGATGCTTCGGGGAAGGGTAAAAAAAAACAAAAAAAGGAAAAAAAAAACATTGCTTTGACATGGACCAAGGTATATAGCTAACAAATTAGAGGAGATCTTTAGGAAGGTGGCAAAAGGTGGCTTGACTCGTGTTATCTAGAATTGGCACATAAATGGTGGGACGCGAGCATTTGGCCTTCTGGGGAGCATATAGGAAGGGATAAAAGTTCCGATGAATTATTTTCAGAAATGAAGATTTCAGAGCGCCAGCCTCTGTCTTTATTAAAAAAGCGATGTATTTCGCGACACTCGTATAGCGGGGACATCCCGAAGTTGGAGTTACAGGCTGTCTTAGGAGTCTAAAATGGACAAGCCCTGGGTAACATATAAGCTGAGCAATTGCGGCGTTTGCGCCGGCCACATATTGATCGACATTTTAATGAAGCGTGGTCCTTCCCCTCTCCACCACACGCGCTCGGATACTGGCACGCTCTCTCATCTCTCGTTCTGAAAAAAAAAATTACGTCTGAGAAAATTTAAGATAAAAGGCATGCGCTGTCGGTGTATTGTTTCATGGCATTAGTTTGTGGGCTGCCCTTCTCAAAATTCTGAGGAATAATTTTGTCAAGCATGTAAGACCTTGTATGAGCAAGTTTAGAGATAGAATGGTGTGGCAATCTAACCCGCATATACCGCATATGCCATATAGCATGGCGTGGCATATACACATACCTAAATATATACGGAACTTCACGGCGATGCCGACGACGACGGCAAACATTCGCTTGGAGTCTCCATATAATTGATATCGCAATAAAACTGTCGGCTGGCCATGGGCCTATGTATATTTCCGGGGGTGTATGAAGCAGTGTACTCTCTATTATCTCATTCTATGCCATGAAGTCGTGGCGACAGAGGCGGAGCCAAGGTTTTTCTTTTAGGGCGTAGAGCATCATTCTCCAGTTTCGTTCGGGGCGCATGGAAGCACTTCGTCACTTGGTGCCTCGTAGTGCCAGGATGGGGCGGATAGTGGGGCAGGCGGGAATATTGGGTGGTCGTTCGTAACACAGCCCTACCTCCCCTAGATTATTGGACGCCCGTAATCGTAAATATATGAGACAATATTTCGGGTATTGAAATGCTCAAGTGCACGAGCACTTGCACCTCTATAAAGTTTCTTTTTTTTTTTATCTACAATGCTGAAAGCCCGCCGTGGATCTAGCAGCTATGGTGTTTAGCTGCTAAGCACGAGGTCGCGGGATCGAATGCCGGCCGCGGCCGCCGCATTTCGATGGGGGCGAAATGCAAAAACGCCCCTGCCTTGGAGGCACGTTAAAGACTCCCGGGTGGCTAAAATTATTCCGCAGTCCCCCACTACGGCGTGCCTCATAATCAAACCGTGATTTTGGCACGTAAAACCCCAGAATCCATCTACAATGCTGAATTGGCATGAAAATGGCTCCCGTAATTAAGCCCCATTGTAAGCCTTCCGGCACTAGCACTCAGCCCATAGCACTCGTTTCATTCCGAGAGAAATCAGGGCCGTTCAAGTTCAGGTAGCGGGACACGAACACGCCACGCACGATTTCTTGCTTTGATCTTGGCATCGCTCCACTCGATTCGCTATACGAGCTTCGTGACTTGGTTCGCGCGATTTCAAGTACCGGTTGCGTATAGTCGTGCAGACGAGCCCCGCGCGCACCTCCAGCTTGAAGTGTCTGCACCGTGCGCGAAAGGAGAACCAACGGCAACCTGCACCGGTAAAACGAATATCGAAGTGCAACACCTCCTTGAACTTACCCCTCGAGCCCTTTCAGCTTCATGCGAGAGACAGAGAGATATAAGATGGTGAAAGCAAGGATGTTAACCGGAAGAGAAACATCCCGTTTGCTACCCTAAGTTGGAGGAGCGGGACGCGGAAAGGAGCACGGAGACAGAACGCACATGCACGGACGAAAGCGCTGGAATGTCCTGGAAGTTCGGGCGAATCCAATGAAACCTCCTTGTAGGCAGGATCCTGTGCGCAGGGTATAGGCTATCGAGCGAGGGGGGGGGGGGGGACGCCGCCTGGCGTCTCAAACCCTCGGAAACGCGCTCTCGCTGCCCGCAAAGACGCCAGCCAACCTCGCCGTCTAATCGGTGGTCTCGCGGCTATTCAGGGGGGAAGGAAAAGGGTGGCCCGCCGGGAAGGCGCTAGATTATAGTTGCGTGTCCTGGGGCCTGCCTGCACGCATGCCAGTCATACGGAGTTCTCCAAGTCGTATGTAATGTACGAACACGCACAAAGGGAGATATCCCTCTCCACATTTTCTCTCTCTCTCCACAGCGAGAGAGAGAGGGGGGAAGGGGTAAGAAGGAAGGTACAGTGGAGTTGAGTAGTTACGAGGAGAGAGAGAGCTGGCCTTCGCGGCCTCTTCTTTGGCACGCGCGGCTCGTTGCCAATCGATGAAGCCCTCTCTCCCTCGGCTTCTCTCTCTCTCTCCTTCGCCCTCTCAGCCGAGCTGGCGCGTCTCGTGCTGTGATGCTTGGCCCGCCAGCTGGGGGTGTGTGCATACAGAGTCGATGACACCCGTCGCCTAAACGTCTCCCACGCACGGGTGTATGTATGTGCTTCCCGCCTTTTTCGACGCATACGCGCTCGGTTCGTTCGACCGGTTGCTTTGCTGGCCCAGTATATACGTCCGTGATGGGTAGGTCCGACTTGGGGGGTGTGGAGGTGACACGGGAGAGAGAGAGAGAGAGAGAGAGGTTCGATGCAACAGCGCGCGGCTTCCGGGCACCCCATTTCTCCTTGCGGGAAAGAAAAAAAAAAAAAAAAAGCTTTATCACGCACCGACGCTAGGCGCACGTAAAGACAAGAACGCCTGAAGGTGTTGAACCCTTCTTTGTAGTTTCGTATAATGTTCATTAAATTGAACTGAACTGTTGAATTGAGTGAGTGAGCATACGTTACACTTATACAGTATATACGCTAATGCTGTGAAGACGTGTCAAAAGCTTTATCGGTGTAATAATTGGCCTATTCAAATCTATAAATCAATCGAATCAAAGGACGAATGTTGTGGGTCAAACATCGTTCGATCGAAGTAGAAAATGCACCACGTTGCTAGAAAGTAAGTTTTGCCCGCAACTGGCGTATTTGGGTCAACCAACTGGCGCCTTGTTTTTTAGTAGAAAGAAGAAAAAAAAAAAACTGTGAGCTCTTGTTTGTAATCTATGTGTGCACCGCTTAATTCTCTACTTAAAACAGTATTTCCTGTTTTTAGAGGAAATGGCTGATTTTGTGACTTCGGGGTATGCCCCATCATTTCAATGAGCAGGTATCAATGCGTCACAGTGGTATATGTAGCTGCATCATTCGATCCGCTCCATAAATAAAACTAAAGTAATAATAATAATAATAATAATAATAATAATAATAATAATAATAATAATAATAATAATAATAATAATAATAATACGAACAATTAGCCATTTCCGCGCTTACGTGTCGAGAAAAGAAACAAAATAGGCAAGAAAGAAAGGATCTACGAAACTGAAGGATGTGCTTACCATTGAAACATTAAATATCGACAGCTGATTGCAAACACGAGAATGCGAGGTTCTTGATTTACATATTTGCCTTGCCCTATAGAGAAGCGTTATAATCAAGCGCATTGACATATGTCCCCCAAATCCTGCTCAATCTGCCGATTCTCCTTTATAGCAGCGTCGGTACGTGCCTTCTATGTCAACTGAAATAGGAAGTGTATGTATCGGATACATACACTTTCTATTTCAGTCGCTATCAAATTTATGCACCGCCGTGGCTCGTCGCTTTACGCGAGCGTCGCGCAAACGAATCTCACTACGAAACAGCGAACGATGCGAGAACCGACGGGCGTGTACAGTAAACTAAACACCGCACAGAGCCTCAATAATAACTTTTCCACGGCTACGATGTCGCCGAAGCCCGCGGTCCTCGTGATTCCATAACCCAGTGCTCGCGTTCTATACATTTCGTTATTACTTTCTTTTTTTTTTTTCCTGATTCTCTACATCCAAATCATGTGGCCCCGTGGGAAACGTATTAGAGCGGTTCCGTATGGTAGTAACGCCAAGTTGGACAGCGCTTCGACAAATCCGCTGAGAGGCCTCTGTATATATAACGCACCCGCAAAAGGCCGGAAACAATCGGGCGGGCGTTCCAACGTGCGGCGGGGAGATTGCTGTCGCCAAGTCAGTCGGACTGATTCGCTCGGCAAACAGCGACCGAGTTACGAGCTGAAGGGAAGGAGAGGCCAGTTTACCCGCCGGTCTCTGGAGGGGTGACAACGAAAACGTGGCGGAAGGGGAGGGTCAGCAGTGCAACAAACGGCGCTATATATAGTTGGTGAAAGTTTATATTGTCTTGCACTGTGTATTACACAAAAAGGAAAAAAAAAAAAAAACCAAAGGAACGAACGAAACGATAATGAAAGTATACGATTACGCCTTTCGCATACCTTCGCAATTGTGTCGTCCCCCCCCCCCCCCCCCCCATTTTTTTTTCTCTCTCTCGTGTAAGACGCAGCGGAGGACAACTATGCCCTTGGAATGGTGGGTTAATTACCGATAGGGGAGAGGGATCTGAGAAGGAAGTGTATCGTGCGATATGGCTTCAGTTCGGTGAGGTTGCCAGGAAGAATAGGTGAGTCTGGGGAGGGGGGAATCAGGTTCGATCGAAGTTTCGGATGCCGAATCTCTCAGGGGAGGACGTGTGGCGGCTGTTCCGAGGGGATCGGCAAGTAGCCTATTTATACACAGGCGTGCCTGACTCCCACGAAAACCAAAATGCCCGAGATATCAGTCTGTTCCCTTCAGGTGAGCGAGAAACTGTCGACTCGCTTTTGCAGCCCGCTTCTGAACCGAAACACTCATATAACCTTTCGTGACTTTAATTACGAATTACATATACCACCTGTGTACTTAAAATTAAAATAAAAGTAAAGTGTCGCGAGTGTAGCAGAAGAAGAGGCGAGATACTCGATCCAAAGGAATTAAAGACACGAAATAAAATATAAAGTAGTAAAGCTAGTAATACATAACCTCCGAGCGCGCCTCCCGATTTCGGAGGTTTTGATCGGTAGGTAAAATTCTTGGAATACCAGGATGGTTAGCTGTAGCCAGGGATTGGCAAGCCGGAAGGCATTCAATAACGAAACACGTACTGGTGGCGACATCGAAACTCCAGCAACAGATTCCCGTGACGTCATGACTTTTCGCCATGTCTGCTCGAGGCTAACTTGATTAACAATGAGGAAGGACTTCATTGCATTCGAATGGAAGCAGTGACTCAACACACCCTATACCTGGAGTTGCACGCCAGGCGGTAAACCAGGTTATATATCTCTAGCTTAATAATTATCACCAAGATCAGCACCTCTGTCAGTGTGGAAACTTCCGGTCATTTTTTTTTTTCGGACAACGGCCGAAATTCGTGAGAACAACGTGGAAACCGTGACGTCGCCCTGATATCATCGACGCCGTGGTTTGCGTGCGAAATTCAAAAAGGTAAGTTTTGCCTTCCATTTAAAGCGAGTAGCCATACTTCTCCCTCCTACGAAATGCAAATAATGTTCAGAAAGAGCACACAGTTGACTTAATGATTCTTGTTAAAGCTTGCTTGAGCCGATGTGTCTCATGCTTGCACGGCACATGAGCCTTGGCCTTTGCATCCGGCAGTAGCGCTCAGACGATTTACAAAGATTCAGATAAGTTGTTCTTTTCAGTACACGCATTCATTGGAAAATGCTGGTGTGTTACACAAGCCGGGATAGACGGCCGCGAAACAGTTTTGGCTAAGCACGCCGTGGACTTGCAAGCTTAGCGATAGCGCCAAGTTCAGTGCACGCATAGCATATGTGCGTGTATGTGCTTGTGCACGCGAGCGCTTAGTGTTGATTTTTATCTTATCTCCTTTTTGTTTTTCATCAGTCGCCATCTCACCTGGATTACCACGTCAAGCCTGTTACTAGGCTAACATCTCCAGAATCTATCTATCTATCTATCTATCTATCTATCTATCTATCTATCTATCTATCTATCTATCTATCTATCTATCTATCTATCTATCTATCTATCTATCTATCTATCTATCTATCTATCTATCTATAACAAGAACGAAGATAAGCTGCTTGACTCACAGATAGGAAGGCTGGCCCACTGTGTTCCACTAATCCATCCGTGATTATTCCATTTACCCGATAGTGTCCTGCACGGGAGGATTAGCGGCGGCGAACAATGCATCCTTGCTCAGGTTCCCGTCCCCGCGCGGTTGGTTGACGCGCCCCAAATTTCGCTGCTCTCCAGTTTCTATATAAGTTTATATCAATGAACTGCGACGGCTGCAGGATCTTCGTCTTCTATGGCAATCCTGGTTCTCTGCACTGGCCGACATTAGAGAGACACTAAGGAGGATTATTAAGTTAACACACATTTGTAAAATTGCACTACTTTAAAGGGGCCATGGCCCGGTCGTCCAACAGTTCTCAGTTTATATTTGTAACCGAGAGTAGAAGGCCCGATATAGTTATACACACAAACACAACTGAGCTCTCTGCGCGCATTTTAACCCGAAACTCCAATCTACAACCGCTGCCTCTCATTTCCTCCCACCGACAGCAACCGCCATATTGGCAAGGCTGTGTGATGTCAGGAACTGAGTGGCCACCTCTGTGTTGTCTGTTTTGAAACACTTCAAGACCACATCAGACGTCTAGGGAGCCTACATGCAACGCTGTTTTGCATATAGGCTCCATACAGACGTATTTCTCTGCACGCTCTAGCAATTGTGCCCGCAATGCTTTCACTCGAAGGATAAAATGCGGTAGCAACCATAGAGATACGCCAAGAAGCGCATGCAAAAACAAAACGACGCATGGCGGCTGACGTATTTCCAGCTCCTGCAATCACTTCCGGTGTTTACAGTACCAAAAAGCATGACCTTCGAGACTAGCTTCTGTTGCCCGAGGGAGCCGTTTCCGGAGGTGCCCATTCATTTCGTCACCACTCAGTGTCGCCAGACTGCTTTACGGTTCAATGGCGACAATAAAAAATTCGAATGCAAATTTTCTACTGCACAGAATGTACTCAAAGTTTGCCAGCTTGCTGTGGGGCGCGTATGGTTTAACATGCAATGCATAATTTAAACTGAAAAGCAAGAAAAGATTGAAGAACAAAAAATGGTTGGCGACGCCGCCTTCAGTTTCATGCATTCGCTCACCGTGACGTGATGGAAATCTACACCCTCAGCTAGCTGGGGCCAAGTTATTAATTTATTGATAAAAATCAATAAAATTTCGTTTTAAATGAATACAGGGCAAGGCATGGATTTCTTTAAGAACGTTCTTGCGCGAAAGCGGCCCGAACAGAACAAAATAACTTGAGATCTGCGACGTCACCCTGCAGTGACCTACCCAAGCTGCGGTTTGGGCGCCAAATAAAAGATAAATACCGGTCATCCTTTTCTCTCGATCCGCTATAGTAAACAACTTTCTTTCCGGCAAATAAACGAAAATAGATTCTGCGAAGAAATATTCATCCATCTAAACTCCCATACAGCTCCAACACAGCTGTATGGCATATGTGTGTGTGTGTGTGTGTGTGTGTGTGTGGCGGTGAAAGCGGACGTCTGTAATGCTGTCGCTGACTGTATACGAAGCTGCGCTGCAGATTCCTATGCCGCCGCAATGGATATCGAGTTGCAGTGCTATAGCTTCGTTATTGAACGATCACGTTAATGGCTTTATCTGCTAACGTGGATCAAAGGCAACTATAAACCGTTGCGCTGTTCATAATTCCAAGTCGTTTTCGCTAATGCTTTCGAGAGAACAGGTATACGTAGTATATGCGCAAGTCCCGCGGTCTGCGAAGCTGCAGAGAACCGTCGTACAGCGCAACGCGCGCATAACGTTGCTATTTTCTTCGTTATTTATTTATGCTCCGCGGCCTGCTTTCCAGGGATGACTCAGTCAGCGGCATAATAGATTCGCATCGCTTTCTGCTAGCTAAGCATCCCGCAAAATCCGTTTTTATCTTTGTTTGCATTTCGTTATTTCTCTTCAGATATCTGCATTCCATTCTCGTCCAACTCGCTACACTTCACCTGCTCTTATCGGTAAGCAGCAAACAGCCGCGCAGGTTTAGCTTGACACCATTAAGAAAAAAAAAAAGGGACTGTGAAGTGCTCCGACTCGAAATTGCCAAGTTCCCGATTCCACCCAAGTCCCTCCCGCATGTTGTACGCCGCGCTGCTCGTATGCGTCTGCGACGCCATATAGTCCATCAACGGTAAACGTATTAGGCTCGCTCGAGATTTCGCGACGTAGGTAGGTAGGTAGAGACACAACTACTCAACCGCGCCCACATCATATCGGCTCAACTTTCTCATCACTTGTTGAGAGAAAGCGAGAGCAGGAACGAACAACGCTGGAGGGACATTCTGCGCCGATGTATACAGACAAGGCTCCGCGTAAACCTCGTGGGCGGCAGCGACCTACCCGTAAAGTGTCTGCACACACACGAGAGAGAGACAGAGATAGAGAAATGTACAAAAAGAAGACAAAACAAACACACATAAGTATGCACAAGCGAAGCGTTGAGCCGCGCAGACATCGCAGGCAAGCCGTGCGACCAGCAGCCGTGGCGGCGCACGAGCTTTTTTTTTTTTTTTTTTTTAACCTTTTTTATCTTTTTTTATCCTCTCCTCCGCCAGCGGCGAGGGCGCATGCCCGGAAAGAGGCTGTCGGTCACGTGATGTTTTTCCTGCGCTCCCCTGCAGAGAAACAGCCTCGCTCCTCGGCTTCAGCGGCTGGGCTAGCTAGTCGGCGACGGGGCGACCCCCTTTGCTCGTCGTGGGTTTCTTTCGTTCGTAGGGTCGCGGTTGGATGGAAGGGGGGCTCTCGGCGAGCGAGCTGAGTGGAATAAGGAAAGCCGCTGTGACAGAAGAGAGCTCGGCGTAACTCTCGGAGGAGCGAACGACTGAGCAGCTAGTCGGGACCACTAAGACGTCGGGCGCGAACTTCGTTGTTTAGGGCAGCGCTACGTTAGCGGCACATATACTTCCGCTGAACACAAAGCACGTACGGACGTGTATAGTACTACATTGTCCGCGTCCGTTTTGTAGCTGTAGGTCGTCTAATAAAAGAAAGCTTCTATATGCAAAGTACAAGGACGCTGCCCTGGAGACGCAGTAGCAGGTGGCTATGAAGCAGTCTTTTTATATTTTTGATTTACTGAAACTGGGCGGTTATCTTCTCTCTGACTCTGTTGTTCTTGTGCGTCGAAGCGCTGCCGCAAGCGTGCGATCTGGGCGACTTCAACTCGCACTTCAAGCGCTCGCAATTGAGTTCCGACAAGCGAAATCACAACTACCAACACTTGCATGAAAGGGCCCAAAGTTTATATTTCGAGACTCTGCAACGACAGCGAGACACGCCGAACCGATCACGCGCACGGCGCTTCAGGTCAAGCGCCGTGAGCGCAAAAGAAAAGAACTGTGCCACACTCATGCGCACGCTTGGGTCAAGAGTGTGCGCGCCTATCCAAATGTGTTATCGTTTCTTTTGTACCCAAGCGATGGTACTTCTAATTGCGCAGGCTCTGATTACAAGTGCGGTTTCCGTAATGTTTGCAGAGGGAACGAAGTGAGAAGTATATATCAGACACTTCGATCGGGGTACGCGAGCAGACGTGCCTACGCGTCCTGTCTGCACAGACGCCCAAAGCGGGGTACCTCTCACGCTGCCCTTTTTCCGTCGCACACCGCGGAGTCGCACTTCAGCATTTGCTCGATCGGCACAGGCCTCGATGCATGTTGACAACCCCGATCCACAACTCGGAAACTCCACATATAGAGCGCAATAGGACACTAACGATTGTTTTGCTAGCTCGATGCGTATACGAACGTCCTTTTCCTTCAAAGAAACGAGAGCACATCGAGACCTGCCCCGGCGGTTCGCCGTTCTTGTGTGCGCCATATATTAGGCCATAATGGTGCGTCACAGTTTGTATGTCCCCGGAGCAAGCGTGAAAAGCGTTCGTAGGGGGGAGGGGGGGGGGGGGCGCTCTCGTGCTCACAATTTGCGCAGCTGTCGGGTTTAATTTTGGGCAACGCACGAACTGGAGACACGTGCGTAGTATACAGTGGCTCTCTTCAAGTGTAATATTGTCCGTGAGCGGCCCTGAAACGAAGCAGCACGTGATCGCACTTAAGTGGCAGGATGTGTTTGCGTGTGTTACACTTCGACTACCAAAAAAAAATATATAGAAAGAAAACAAGACAAAAGAAAATAAGAAGCGTTTTCGAGCTCCCGCGGTATTCAACGGAACACAGCTGCAGCAGCTATACTAATTTTTCTTCTTCTTTTTTTAAATGTACGAATACCGTCAGCCCAGCTAGTATACAGGGCTTTTACAGGAGTGGATAATAATGCATGTATGCTACAATGACAGCAACATTAAGGATCGTATCAACTCAAAATGGAGTCTCTTGCCTACTTGGCTAACAATGCATGTGTCACAAAAGAAATAAAGACAACCAAACAAAGAAAGCTATATAATATGAGCACTAATACGCAAAAAACCAAGAAAACAAATACGATGACAGCTGCGCCAAGAAATATTTCGTAATGGCATTTCCTATCTATACTCGCGGACAACTTTCTGTGGCAATGAAGGGAAAGCTACGGAGGCAAAGCGCGCACAAGCGAGAGCGCTTCTGAAAAGAGTCCCGCGTTTTAATCCACGTTCCCTTGTAGGCTGGGAAAGAGAAAACATAAACCGCCTATTATCAACAGTTAGCCCCCTGAGGTACATAAGCCAATAAGCTGCGAAATTATCGATGCATTGTACTCTTTTCTTTATTTTGGCCTTTCAAACAACATTGAAAACACTTTTCAAAAGTATATTTCTGATAGCTTAAAAGTTACACTATGGGACATATGTGTCCCTATGTACCTTAAGGGAACTAAACAATTACGTGGGCTTCTTAGCTTCTTCCACCTTAAGACTTCATCAAACAATTCCTTGCGGTAGGAAAGCACAAGTGAAATTGCAAATCCTGCAGCAGGGAAATGTGGGGATTTCAAGCTTTCAGTTGGAGCAATCCGTGCACCTTTTTCGAGCGGGAGCTTTCGTAATTTAGTGTGCAGGAGCGTCTTGCCTTGCACACATTCTTACGCGCTTGCATATGTTCTCAAGACTTGTGCTTCGATATCGGCTCACAAAATTTCCCAAAAAATTCATGCGACTGCTTGGCAGAACTGCAAGGAGGTCAGAGCGGGCATATAGTGGGCTCGTCGGCTTGTAGTTTGACGTACATAATGTACGCGATGTTTACTTCAATTTCCCGGAATTCCTATACAAAACTCGGAGGTAGTATTTAATTTTTTACTTATACAGTCCACATCGTAGGTTGCCTTCTTTGAGCTGGCAGGACGTGATTGGCTCATCAAAAGGATAACTAGAAAGGTCTTTATTTCTTCTGCCGTTCGCATTTTTCTCAGCATAAAGAGTGCTTTGTTTCACAAGCATTTCTTACGAAGATCTCCAACTTCATAACAGAAAACATTTTTTAGTTTTATAAGATCCGCTGGTTGCTTGCACGGTGGAATACACTTTATTTCCTTTTCTTTCATGCTGGAATCAGCTGTAACTCACCGTTTTGCACGTCCTCTTCCATTCAATGGCCCTTTGACGGGACACGTAATTTTTGGGAGGAGTAATTGCAAGATAACTGACCTTCCCTTATTCGCTTTATCGGTGGCTTCGAATGTTATGCCTTTTCTGGGTGTCTTGCGTCGATGCTGCGCTAACGTTGTCAACATATATTCTTCGTCAAGCTGTAAAACAGACTCATCATCGTTGTCATGAAACACAGTCTTAGAGAATATTTTATTCCGATATTTGGAATTACCATTGTTTTTTTCTGCCATAATTCCGGAAAATAAAAGCTTGTATCTAAAATAAACCAGGCTACACGTAAAGGCACAACGTATACAAGTTTATTCATTTCAAGCGGCTATTGGAGCATGAATTAAAGTGCCGCCCTCAAGCGAACGCCGTCAAATGGCACCCAGAATTCCGTCACGGTACATTGGGACACCTATGTCCCAACACCTCTTTATCGCTAAAAAAAAGAAGTTTATACTCGCTTAATATAAAAAAAAAACTTGGTTTGTTACAAACCCTTGATAACGACATTTTTTATTCCACACGTTCTATTCATTTATTGGTTAGAAAAATCTACTAAATATGTACTTAATGCGGCGGCAGTGAAGCGCACCTTTGAGGTGTGACTCCACCCACGCCTCGTCAGTGTTGTGTCACAGATTGGTGAACCGAAATTATATATCTCGTTAATGGAAGCTGTTTAGTTCGGTAAATTGCCCTCAGCAGGTTTCTAGGGGCAAAACGTATTTATCGAGACGTGGTTAAAATTCGGGGACGCACATGTCCCATGTACCTTAAGGGGTTAAATGAGACAGATAATACCGCTGAGTCTAAAAGCTTATTTTGCGGATTTTCCCTTCCGCGTCTGGGCAAACGCGAAACCGTCGCTTGTGGAAGCTGCGTCGATTCAGCGTCTGTTCCGAGCAACCAAAAGCACTGTAAAACGCTGCCGGACTATACTTGGCGCGGTAACACATGTGCAGCATCCACGCGCTCGTAGATTTCCCTTCATTACCGCAGAAAGTTGTCCGGGAGTATAGTTGTCGCATACAAGAACGCTACTAATGCAGTTTATAAATTCGTCGACTGATGGCCGGGCGTGATACAGCACCATCGGAGAGGAAATTCCACTCATGCGACGCAGTTCTCTAGGAAAAAAAAAAGCAAGAAAAAAAGTGTCAGCCCTTCCACTGGGGTGGAGATGTAAGACCATCGAAGTTGTACTATGGTGGGAATTATGTATTTTCAATTATGACTATTAAGATGTGATGGTGTAATTGGTTATTTGAACTATTAAAGAATGAGAAATATATATGATCCGGTGGTTTTCATTTATTTAGTGACCACAGGGACCATGGCCTTATGGTCACTACGGTACACCGCCATAGGGTGTACGGCAAAGGTTTGCACGTTCTTCATAAACACTCACCAACGCCGCGCGCGTTCGGTGTGAACGCGGGCAGAACACCGCCGTCAAAACGCTGGCGTGAGCAAGCGCGCCAGCAGCAGCGAGCGAAGGTTCATGCGGTCTATCGCTTCAACAGAAACTGATCGGCAAAAGCACAGCGCATACAAAGGTAGGAGCCGTGTTGCAGATCGCTTTCAAGATACGGTGCGCGCGACCGCCCGTCGCCGCGCAAAGTACAAGTACGCAGTTAATCGCTCGCAGAGCAAAAGGCGCACTCCCTTCCTCCCGCGCTGCCTTCCCGCTTTCCTCCTTTCGCGGGGTTGATTGAGTCGCCAGTTTCCCTTGCGCCCGGTCGTAAGATACGCATTTGGAGCCGCAGCTAAACGTCGCCTCCCCTCCCTCCCTCCCTACCGTCCCCCTCACGGCCTTTCGCGCGGCAGAAGAAGTCGCGTTTACTCTCCGCCGTGCGTTCGCTCCCCGTGAAAGCGCGCGTCCCTCGCACGCTTTCACTCGCACATACAGCATATACGACCAATGAGAGTTTTTTTTTCTACACGCGAACATGACCATCGGAGACTGAGCCCTTAACAGCATCGCTGTAAAGAAAACAAGGAAAAACAAGAAACCTAAACTAAACTTAAAACAATCAGTGCGGGCAGCAGGAACATTAATGAACATTGAATGGCGGTTTCCGGCAACGGTGATGATAACGTGACGACGAGGTGATGATACATTCTTAATTTCGTCCCATTCAGGTGCCAGTTATTAGTGGAATTCGCCTCCTCCCTTCTTTCCAGCCCCCTTTTGCTCAACATGGCCACGTGCAGGGTAGCACTACTACTGTCTACTAAGTGGTTCCTTGTGAGAAAAAGAAAGGTTGGCGCTATCTTCTGCAGCCCTTGAGGGAGCACGGCTCAGCGCCAAGGAGTAGCAAACCGGAGATCTGATTCTGGTTAACCTCCCTGTCTTCCCTCGCTCCTATTCTCTCCTTTTTGCAAGTATTTTCCACTTAAATGAAACGGCGTTCCACATAAAAAATGTCGCAGTTTCGCCCGAAAGACGAAGCATCAATTGCGATAGCAAATTAGTAGAGATATATTTGGAGTAGATGTGGTGGCTTGGAGCAGAGGTAGAATACCCGGCTTCAAATCTGAAGGTCGTAAGTTCGAATCCTACTCCAGTCCACATTTTCAGGCATGGAGTGGTGCCTGACACCGGCAAGAAAAAAAATATATCGCCGAGAGCTGGTGGGGCTATACTAGTTCAGGTGCAACCAAACTAGGAAGGCCCACTAAGCTTCATCAAAGTCACGCCCTCACCAGAACAGGAATTGGCCTCCCTGGTGCAGTATTCGGCCACTACCTCCCTCGTGGACAAAAGAGATCGCAGGGAGAGGCCTTCGTCCTGCAGTGGACATAAAATATAGGCTGATGATGATGATGATTTGGAGTAGGGATAGTAGTTTTATCAGCTGCACAAACTTGGACACATTCGCTTACTAACTGAATTAACAAGCGTGGTGTCAGCGCGCACAAGCAAACATGAATAGATCACACTGAATCACCGTAGACAACGACTGTCAAAACGCTGGCAGCAAGCGCAGCCGCCGCAGCGGGCGAAGGTTCGTGCGGTCTATCGCTTCAACGGAAACTGAGCGGCGAATGCACAGCGCATACAAAGGTCAGAGCCGTGTGGAGATAAGAGACGGTGCGGGCGACTGCCACAGCCGGGCAAAGTACGAGCGCAGTTGTTGGCAGAGTAGAAGCTGCGCCCCCCCCCCCCCATCCTCCCGCGCTGGCTTCCCGCTTTCTTGCTTTCGCGTGGGAGATTGAGTGGCCAGTTCCCCTTGCGCCCGGTTGCAAGACACGCCTTTGGTGCCGCAGCTCGGCGTCGCCCCGCCTCCCTCCCTAAGCGCGCGGCGACGATTTTATCGCCCTTGGACTTTATACGGAACCTCACGGCGACGGCGACGGCAGAAATCCGGTTGAGTGTCCATATAATTGCTATCGCAATAAAATCGCAAAATATGTGGGACGGCGTTTTACATTGTGAATTTCCCTTTTTAATTTTTTTAAATGCACACAATTATAAACGCGTGGAACTGCGTTCCACTGAAATATCCGCTGTTATCCGGAACAGTGTTCCATGTAGTTTTACATACTATACTATACCTGGAGCCATGTTTAAGTATGCGGATCAAAACATCTGCATGGAACACTGTGCCTGATAACAGTGCATATATTTCAGTGGAACACAGTTACAGATATTTAAAAGTAAAAAAAACGAAAAGAATGTGTGCAACGCAGTCCTACAGATTTTGCGGTTTCATGGGGAATACCGTTCCATTTAGGTAAGCGAGAAATATTCGCAAAAAGTTTCACTTATAGCTGGAACCCAATCGGAAAAAGATTATGAGCGTATAAGCGACCCAGTGACGCCACCAGGGAGCGGAAGTGCTGCGCGAAGTGGCTGTTCCTAGCAGAAGTGGCGGTAGTATATATAATTAATGGGCTGCAGAGTATATAGGAATGCAGCCGTCATATATAAACACCATGTTATACTTACGTGACACGCATGTGTTACGAGCTATGTAGTATTTAGTGGATTGGCGCCAAGTCGCAACGAAGGTAACACGAACCGCTGGGGTAAAGACCATGTGAGAACAAGGTCGCGAAATCGAGTCTCCGCCGCACCGGTCGTATTGCAAACGAGGTGAAACACACCACACACACCACACACACACACACACACACACACACACACACACACACACACACACACACACACACACACACCACACACACACACACACACACACACACACACCACACACACACACACACACACACACACACACACACACACACACACACACACACACACACACCACACACACACACACACACACACACACACACACACCACACACACACACACACACACACACACACACACACACACCACACACACACACACACACACACACACACACACACACACACACACACACACACACACACACACACACACACACCACACACCCACACACACACACACACACACACACACACACACACACCACACACACACACACACACACACACACACACACACACACACACACACACCACACACACACACACACCACACACACACACACACACACACACACACACCACACACACACACACACACACACACACACACACACACACAACACACACACACACACACACACACACAACACACATACACAATTTCCGTTTTATGCTGTTTCGCCTGTTTCTTGCAGTTCCTGCGGAACTTATTGCTTGATTAAAAAAAAAAGATGCTTTGATGTTTAAAAACACTGTTCAACACTAAAGATATGGTTATGGACATACACAGAGAAATTAATTGAGTGAAATATATTGATACGCTGATACGTACATGCTGTTACTTTGAACGTCCATGTTGTTGTTGGACCCGGTATACACTAACTAGCCTTGTTGGCTATGGGTCCAATAAACAAGGTTTTAAATACTATTTGTAATTTCGATGAATGTTAATAAAATTCAATTGAATTGCAGTGAACGTGAGAAGTGTTCCTGGAGACGATGCCGCTGTGAATCTCACCGTGTATTTTCCGCGGTCTCATTTCGCACCCCAACACAGCAGTGTTTAGAACATAACTATATACTGTTTAGCACTGCGTATCGCTTCATTATTGTACTGTTAAGTGATCATAAGACATGACAACCAACTCCAACTCCTTCATCCGAACGTTGCCGAAAATAAAAAAAATGTGGTTGATCCCTCTTATATAGGAATCGGTATAGAACACGAAAGTGAAACGTGTCTTCACAGAAGTAGTGTAATGTTTATTGCACATTGATATATAATGTCTATTGGTGTTTTGTGGCTAAAGCGCCCTTAGGCGTTGATGCACCCACGCTGACGCCTGGTGGCACGTCTCCTCCATCACGACTACCAACGTCGATGACCATGAGCAACCGTCGTGCATATGGAAGCTGCACTACGCTGCACACGCTAGCACAACGCGAAAGACGAAGCACGTAACTGACACACTAATACAACGCGCAAGACAAAGCACGTAACTGAATCGTCACCGAGTCAAATCAGCGCGTACAGCGCGTCGTAATTGCAGCCTCCGCGATCAACTTCAGAAACATTTTCAGAGCTAATTGCGGAGGCCACGCTCCGCTGTGCTGAGTACGGTGAACGCCACCTAGGTGGCGTTGGTAGTGCTTCTTGATGCCAGCGTCCCTTCGAATGCTGGCATCGAGGCGTCGTAGTGCTGAGACCACCGAAGCGTTCAATGTCGGTGCGCGTTAGTGTCATAATGCAGTACTTCTCTTTTCTGCTCGTAGGCGGCGGCACCGCCCCGAGCAAGAGCGCGGGTACACGGAGGAGTGTTAGATATATAAGGCGCGTCTGTGTAGCTCTCTGCAAATGCGTTTGTGGCGCAATGGGTTAAACGCTCGGCGATCTATCGTCGCGGACCGAGAGGTCGTGGGTTCGATTTCCAAATTTTGCATGTTTGTGGAACTTTTTCTTCTGGTTTCTTTCTTTGTATTATGTTCTATGACGTATTTCCGTGACGGAAATACGTCAGTGAAGTCTTGGTGGACCCCGGCATAAAACACTTTCGTGTTAAAATAAAAAAAGACATTATTGTCTTCAGTGAGCTGGTCTCAAAATGTTCTGCCTCTTCCTATATTTGAAGCAAAGTTACCGTGCACGACTTCGCTCCTTGAAAACCCTATAGCCCGCGGTAGTGGCGTAGTGGCTTTGGCATCCGCGCTGCTAAGCCCGAGGGTGAGGAATCGAATCCCGTCCGCGGCAGCCGCATTTCGACGGGGCGAAATTAAAAAGAAAGAAGAAAAAAAGAAGAAAAAAAAGGCCCATTGATTGGGTGCCCGTTAAAGAACCCAAGCTGGTCAAAATTAATTCGGAGTCTCCCGCTGCATCGTGCCTACGGCGTAAAAACCCCCAGTGACCTTTTTTTCCCCTCTTTTTTTGTCTTTTTACCCCAGATATTGCGGGCTTTTTTTCAGAGTCCGGAAAAGTACAACACAAAAGGTATCCTGAAACGACCTGATTGGGTGTTTCCGAACACGCTCTATACAAGTTTTGAAATTAGCCTCATGCCCTAAAACGAATATATAAAATTTCGCATAATGAAACGTAGCTAACTTATCGCAATTAAAAAAAAAACGAAAGAAAAACGAGTAACTCAAGACAACTATACGAACAATATGCGGTTGGTCTCATTCGTCTTGAGCGTATTGCTCTATTTTTAAGGTTTAGTTCAAGTTATACGTGAATCACCAGGTATAGTGAACGTGTTGCGACATTCATCGACAACTCCGGATACATCCTACGAATCGGCGATCCCATGGTGGTTATATCTACAACTCTGTAATACTCATGTCTGAGGACTTCTCTCTCACTTTTCTTTTTTTTTTTGCGTAATGATTGTCCGTTATGGGCTGTCTAGCTTTTAAACGCTAATACATAGTTTCCACATGACGTCCCCTCCGTCGTCTTTCCCGACCATCCGCCATTGACCCTAACCGGAAATAACTCCCAGGCGGGAGTATAATGCTTGTCCTCTAGCGTACTCCCCGTTGGGGGTTTATTATACTCCGTATGATTGAAGCATAATTTTTACTCCGTGCGGGCGGAAGTATTGCGTGGAGCCTTGGGAGTTTTTCTTCTTTTTTTTTTTTCGCTCTGGACGGAGTTTTTACGAGGTTCATCGAGAGCATAAAATAGCGGTATCACGTCAGTTTCCTCGAAATGTCTTAATTCTGTAGACCCACGGGTCAAATTTCGAAATCTACACACACGCGACCGCGTCAAATACTGCGAAACAAGTCAACGAGAGCAGTTGAACCACGATATACATATACATTTGAGAAACGCCCAA
>NC_051159.1:116153484-116208484 GCF_013339745.2 Dermacentor silvarum | reverse complement strand
TTTCTTTCTTTCCATTTTTTTAAATTGACGCCGGTATGCCCTACGGCATAAATTAAATGAAAATATGTAAGACCAGGTTCTGCGTGTATAGTTGGCTTCTTGGCAGTGTTATACTTCTTGCGCGGCAACCGAAAATTGCGCAGATCGGCATGATTGCTACGCGAGCAGGAGCCTCGGATAGGATAGGAATAAACTTTAGCCTCGGATAGACAACTATATATATACGCAGAATCGCGTTACAGCTCACTATATCAGCCAGGTACATATAATGGCGGACACGCTTGCGGAACGAACCAGAAGTGACGTGCGTAAAGACGATGCATATATAAATATCATCATCATCATCATCATCATCAGCCTATATTTATGTCCACTGCAGGACGAAGGCCTCTCCCTGCGATCTCCAATTACCCCTGTCTTGCGCTAGCGTATTCCAACTTGCGCCTGCGAATTTCCTAACCTCATCATCCCACCTGACTTTCTGCCGTCCTCGACTGCGCTTCCCTTCTCTTGGTATCCATTCTGTAACCCTAATGGTCCACCGGTTATCCATCCTACGCATTACATGGCCTGCCCAGCTCCATTTCTTCCGCTTAATGTCAACTAGAATATCGTCTACCCCCGTTTGTTCTCTGATCCACACCGCTCTCTTCCTGTCTCTTAACGTTACTCCTAAGATTTTTCGTTCCATTGCTCTTTGTATACTATACTAATAATACTATATAAATAATACTAAATATAGTAATAATACTATATAAATATAGTATTATTATAATGAAAGATGGCCAGCATGGATGACGAGGAGGGCGCGCTTTGACTCGCCGTTCCGGTTGCTGCGTGCAAGCCGTACGCTCCAGCAGTGTACCATTTTTTGTTGTTTACAAAGACTTCCGGCGTCGCCCGTTAAAGCAACGCGCTAAATTTAGCGAGCGCGAAACAAAAGCGCCAGTCAGCAATAGATCGTCGAGAGAGGACTACCGTGCGAGGCACTTTGACTGCCTCCAAGTTTGACTCGCACCTGAAAGGATTCTGAATAAACATTACAAACACTAAATGAGTGTTTAATGATTAAGTATCCTTTCAAAAATCTATTTCCGTTAGTTTTGTGTTAATAGATAGATTATTAAAAGAGAAAATAAAGGTCAAAGTTTTCTTTCATTTTTTTTTTAATTTCGGGCCGTAACCTGAGCGTGGGTACGTCTGTGTAGCGCCAGATTAATTGGAGGTACCGCGCCTGGCTCCCAACTGCCAGACAAACCCATGAAAAATGCTTCCTTGACGGGCCCCTTAATAATTTTAACAGGTCCCTCACCAGCGCCAGAAATTTTGTTTATACAATAGAAATTTTAAAGCGCGCGTCCTCCAGGAAGCGTTCGACCGCAATGATTCTTAAGAGGGGTTTAGTAGCGGCCTAAATAGCAGCAAAGAATGTGTGGTGCGAGGAGGAGACCGACCTGCCCTTCGTGGGCAGATGCTCTCTTCCTTTGCTCGACCAGCGCCCTCGAGCGACCTCCTTTTCTTTGCCTTCTCGCATGTAAGCGACGAGGGTTCACCTTTAATATTACACGTACTTTCACGGTCGTTGTATGGCACACACGCAAAGCGATTTAATGTGCCCATGTATAACTTAAATTTTTGTTGCTTACCAAGACGTGGTTCTCTTTTTCCCCGAGTGATGGCGGTGGAGGAGTTCGTGGATTTGTGACTATAGCCTCATGGTTAAATGATGGCGACTTGCCCGTTAGAGAATACGCATTACATATAACAACCTAACAGGAGAAAGGAAAACGTTTTCCCAAAGCAGAAATGGGAAAACGCAAACATTGTCGTGGTGCAAGATGTCTCGTTATACGCATGTTAATATATAGATGCTTGTAAACGTTTATCTGAAAATAAACTTGAAAACAGCAGGGGATACCTGTAATAGTCTCACTATTTTCAAGCGAAGCTTGTATTGGCTCACAAGTTTCGGTGGCGTTGTAGTCACGCAAAAACTCACGTGTGGCACATACCCGCATTGCATATACGGGTATGAGCTAGGGACAAGAAAGATGGAATGAAAGAAAGAATAATTTTGCAAGCGTTATACCTTTTGGCGCAATATTATTAATATAATTATTCAAAAATTTACGTCTATCCTTTATTGCATTTAATTTATTATTAGATTCATAATACTAGTCCTATCTAGGCAAGGCTGACTAACTTATTATAGACTACTTAATTATTTTATTATAGTTTCTTTTCCCATCTTCAATTATTCACTTACTTTCCTTGAATTTTATTACTCATTTATTTCTAAAGTAATTTATCTTAAATTTCGATCATAATACCACCCAGTTCGTGGCCTATCCCCCACAGTGGGTTGTGCCATTGATTGAGGCAACATCATCATCATCATCATCATCATCATCATCATTGGATCCGTCTCATTTGCGTTTGATTCGCTTAATTTGGGTGCCCGGGCACAAAGGTTTGCCTTTGAATGAGTGTGCAGATTGATTAGCAAAGGCTTCCCTGGGTGGTCCTTTAGTACCTGCCGTTCCCCCAACCTCCTATATCACTGCCGCTAGGTTTAGAAGATTAACAATGATGAATGAGATATATAATTCTAGTATGGCTTCGCATTCTGACCACCACCATCTACTATTCCCTTGGAGTCGTAAATTCTGTCCAACGCGAAAATTAGAGATTGCACTAACGAGGCTACGTTGCCGCATCCCGACACTAAATTTCTATACACACAGGGCTGGTTTGGCAGCATCTCCTTTGTGTATACAGTGCGGCGAACCAGAAACTATTGATCACTTTCTCCTTGCTTGCCGACGATTCTCCTCAGTAATGGGCTCGATATACTCCGACGTAACGTCGACGCGCGCGCACGCTAGTCACAGCAACGCTACGCTAGCAAAACGCGAGCACTCAAAAAAAAGTGTGCTTGAGGACCCTTTAAACAAACTTGCCCTCAGCACGAACGCCCCCGTCTTGCTTTAGTTTGGAGCTTCCATATTGGGGTACATCCACCAGAATGTTTGCACTGCAATGCAAAACTTTATCATTGATTCGAATCGACTGCCTTCCTAAAACAGTCAATTATAATAATTAATTAGAACACCAAGCAGAATTCATCTTTTTTTTCTTTCTCTAATTAAAAAAAATCATTTTCTCCAAACCGCCCAATTCTTGGCCGATCCCCCACGGTGGGTATGTGCCATTTGCACAGAGAATCATCATCATCATCATCATCAAAGAAAGAGCAGGTGCGGGCAAAGCTGCGCCGGCGCCGGATCCCATGACGCGCACGACTAATCAGGGTCGTTTGGTGTGTCGCGGGGAGGGAAAGGGGTTGGCGCGCGCTCTGCCGCGCTTTCCTCGCCTCAGATCGATGAGTCTCCGCGTCCGGATTGGAAGGCCGCGCGTGGTGCGTTCCGCCGAGGAGCAGGCTCGGTTTAAGCAACGGCGCCGCGAACTCGCTCGGGAAAGGGCTCGTCGTTCACATGCCGATTCTAGCGTGAGGGCTTCCGAAGCCCAGGCGAAACGTCAGCGAAGAGCCGCGGACCCCGAGTTGCAGGAACGCGATGTTGAGGCCAAACGTCAGCGCCGTCTTGCCCTCCAGGAACTCGACAACGGTGGTGCACGCCTCGAGCGGCAACGCTAGCTAGCGCCAACTTCCCCGGTGCGACGGCCATGTTTCAACGCGAGTTTCTCAACCGGAACTTCGGAGCTAGCTGCAGTGCGTGTGACCGGTTGTGGTTCGAGCACAGGGGTACTCGTCAGTGCAATTCGTTCCGAGGAACACCGAAGAAACACATGACAAGCTTCGCTTACCCCCACTTCCTCGGCAGGGGAGGGGCTACTGATTTTGTTTTTCTTATCGCTGTTATCGTCATTGTCGTCATCATCATCACTGAGGGCCCCGAGGCAAACTTAGCACCGGGCGCAAAAATTCCTAAATCTGGTACTACGGGCAGCCAATAATTTTGCATCACAAATAGTATGCTTCACGTAAAACTATACAGTACAGACGTTACCATTTGTTTCTTTCTCTGAAGCAGTTGTACTTTGCAGTACATTGAAGCAGTATATACACTTCTTTGAAGCAGTATACATTCTGCAGCATTGCTTTTATACTGTTCCTCTGTCATAGTCCTTTTTTTTTTTTGTGACGCTACCGATGTCACTTTCCACGATTAAGTATAATGAGGTGCTCCCTGCTTTCTTTAAATCGTGATTTCATTACAAATTCAATTGTAGCTGTCACCGTGTATGCAAATCAGGAACAAGACGAATAACAGGATTATCCTAAATCAGACTATTTGCAGATGATTGTGTACTTTATCGATGTGTAACAAGTAACACTGATAATCACTTACTACAAACTGACCTGGAGGCAATAAGTGCATGGTGTTCTAATCGGTTAATGCCATTAAATATTTCCAAAACTAAACTCTTGTCTTTCACCAATAGGCCACGAATTCCAACCACCTACTCCCTTGATAACAACGCTGTGGAACTCGCCACAACTTACAAGTACCTTGGCATCAATCTTCAGTCAAACTTATCATGGAATAATCATATTAATCTTGCCCTTGCCTCTTCTAACCGTACTCTCGGA
This sequence comes from Dermacentor silvarum, assembly GCF_013339745.2. Taxonomy (NCBI): domain Eukaryota; kingdom Metazoa; phylum Arthropoda; class Arachnida; order Ixodida; family Ixodidae; genus Dermacentor; species Dermacentor silvarum. The sequence continues at coordinate 116,203,872 of NC_051159.1, read as the reverse complement.
CTTATTAAACATAACTTAAAAGAAGCCCCAATGCATGTTAAAAAGCTAGCGTACACAACATTAATCCGTCCTAAACTAGAATACGCGTCTGACATTTGGGATCCCAAACAAACTTATATCATCAGTAACATCGAAGCCTTGCAAAACCGTGCTGCGCGATTCTTTTTTTTTTTTTTCAGATTATTCACGTTACACCAGCGTCACCTCGTTAAAGAATAAAGCTGAGTTGGACACCTTAGCACTTCGCCGTAAAATTTCTCGCCTATCACTTTTCCATAAGCTTTATCACCATCCATCACTTCATGATGATTTCTTTCAGTCACCACCAGTTATCTTTTCACGTCGTGACCATCCATACAAAGTCAAACGCATTAACTGCCAGTCATCCCATTATGCATATTCATTCTTACCACCGCGCACAATAACTGAGTGGAACGCCTTACCATCAGACATTGCCACGGAACCTGACTTGACTAAGTTTCAAGATTTAATTCGCTCAAGACTTGTCAACTAATCTTATTATTACTATCTTGGGACTTTTACAGTGTTTTCGATGTTTGTTGCTGTTTTGCTTTTCATTGCAGTTGCCTTATGTTCTCCTAATATGTACTAATGTTTTCTCTGAAATAATTGTGACTTAGTTTGTATATTACCTATGTTTCACTCTATTATTACTTTTGTTATATTGTCTTGTTTTTAATATGATGTATAATCTATGACCAGTGCCTGTGCGCCTGTGACCCCCCCCATGTAATAGCCTCATAATCAGGGCCTTCGGGGGTATTTTGAACAAATAAATAAATAAACAGCATTTTCGGGACATCTTACTGTACAATCTCATTTTCTGCCCCCCCCCCCCTCCCCCTCCTCCCCACGCAGATTTCTGCCTGAATGCGCGCAACTTGTTCTCTTCAGTGGACAATGCTCCGTGTGCGTGTGGGGAGCGCGATTAGTAAAACTGGCCTTGGTCCCCGTGTGGGTCTCGAAGGGTCCTACACGGCGTCGAGGTACCGCGGAGTGATCACCAACCGCCTAAAGGCGTATTCTGCGACGATCACTTCGGCGATATATCTATAGGATCGGCTGGGCCGTCGGGTCGAGTGCGCTGATTGGCTGGTTGAGCTAAATCGAATGAGCTGATTGGCTGGTTGAACACTGTATACGTCACGCGAAGGTGATATATAGCATCGCCGAAGTGATCATCGCAGAATACGTTCCCTGATCCCGCATGTACTGGACGTTCAACGACGGTTGCTACTTTTTCCAGCACGACTGCAACCCAGTCCATAAAGTGTATGCTGTGTGCACATTGCTTCAAGAGCATGCTTTGCGCCAGTTCGAGTGGTCGCCATGTGGGGCCGCGGTCTGAATCCATCAGAAAATGTGTGGGCCGGTACGTTGAAAAACCGCCTGTCGACACGAGCCAACCGCGGCCGCACAGCGGATGCGCGGTCAGGCGATCCCAACAGGAACTAGAGGCCCTGCGGTCTCGATCAGATATTATTAGGTCTCTCTATACGGGTCGATGCCAGCAGGGGTTAATAAGGTGATCGAAAACGACCGGCATGCGCCACATCGTATACTAAATTAGATTTTCTTCATCCCCGCAACATTCTATGTATGCGTGGTATGAATAAAAATGTACACAGTGATTGCACCCGATTATTCCTCCTTTTTTGCTAACATTACATAAGGGCTCATTCTATAGTACAGCCCGAAAAACATCACAGTGCGATCGGAGAACATGATCGCAAAGCAGGAACGACTGTCAGTGACAAAAATAAGCATCTTCGCAACACGTCAATTGCGACAAATGTCGCCAGTACGGCTGGGGCGTATACAATTTCACATCACTCACCCGTACGACCAACTTTGCTTTGAAACGAACAGCAGTATATGTAGTGCCACTTACCTTGCCAGAGTTGCAGGTTCACTGTCGCCCTGGCGTTGGCTATTGACCCGTTGTATTTGTAACGTCACCTGCAGCATACATGCGCCTCCTGCACAACAACCACTGTTGGCCACCAGCATAATTAATTTTGCATATGCATTGCGCATCAAAAACAAGACTACTACGCAGTCTCTTGAATCTATGCTTGAAGGTTGTGAGCAACACGCATGACTTTACGACGCATGCGCGCCCCATAAAACGGAAAAAGAAAGAGATGCGCGTATTTCATGTATCGGCCCGCACACTTCGTCTATCATGGTGCTTCCGCTCAAATCAGAGCTCAACCATTCCGTACTCTGATTAAGTAGTACCGTACAGCACGGTGGAAGCTACGGGCGCCTCGACCAATCAGGAAGGTAAACACATCTATAAATGTATCCATCCGCACGATCATTGTCGTCCCGCTGGTTCCGCGCTTTGTTGCGCCCTCGCAGTGTTGACCCTGCTGCACGGAACTATATACAAAGACAAAGTATACGCACACCATGCAGCGTATAGTCAAGAGGCTGGGAACACCCCTGTCGATAAAGGAGGCCCGTCAGCATGAACTGGTCAGCAAAGTTTCAGAGCGATCTTGTTGTGCTACCAAAACAGTTAAACACGACTTTAAAGCTGTACTGCTAGAGTGAACGAGTATAGTGCACCTATCATCTGGCACCGTTATCAGCGTGTGTTCCCGTTTATGCACGCACTAAAACTTGGTTGCCGTCTCGCACGACGTTTGTCACGGCTACCGGAGCGCTCCGAAACGGCCACTCGTATGTGCCATAAAAGTTGCGCGCGCAGCCTATTGCGAGCCCGCTGTTCTAAACACTCATGCAGTTGGGAGCACGAAAAGAACGCACGGAAAAGAGGAAACTCGGATGCGGCGTATCTCGTGTACATGCAGCTCTATACTTGCCCGTTGTACATCACTGATACCGACTGCGTCTTTCTCGAATAAATTTACACGCATGAAAACGGCTAGAGACTTTCAGAAGGCTCTCCGCGATGTCAGTTCACTTTACCGCGCTTCACTGCAAATTTGGTAATAAATTACGCGCTGTAGCATTTTATCACGCACTGCACTATACCGTTCTCAACGTCGTTATCTACGCAAGGTCAATGTGGCTTGTGCAAAATGTTTACTTCAATGCGTTTCACTGAGGCGATTGTTTATAAATTGCCTTAATCACGGCTATATATAGTGACTGCGCTTCTGACTGCGTCCTTTTTTTTTACGTTTATTTTGCACTTGATTATACCAAAGCCTACCAGGAACTAATATGGGAGTGGGTGAGGATAGAGGGAATGGGTGTAATTGCTAATTAGATTACCACAACCCGCAATGTCAGGCCACAGCGTCCTACCCCATCGCTGCCGGCCATCACCACTTGATCTGCCTGAATGGCCAAAATAACAAGAGTAATACTTGACAAGCGTTAATTCAATTTCTTGTATTCCCTCCCCTTAGGCAATACTCCGCAATGGGCTTTTAAGGAAATAAAAAGAAAATGAAAACAGCTGCACTGCACGTGTGACGTTCCAAGTAGGATATATATATATATATATATATATATATATATATATATATATATATATATATATATATATATATATACAGGACTCTGTATAGTGAAGGGATCCGGTTTAAGTTTGATCACCTGGGGCTCCTTAACGTGCACGTATATCTCTCTTCACAACGAGATCGTGCCGATAAGTTCCTATTCAGTTATTATATTTCTCTAGTCATTTGTGTACTATATTGCCACTGCTTTCTTTCATTACGTCCGGTTCATTCGTGGTTGACTACTTGCATAACGATGAGTATATATATCTTGCGTATGCTAATGTACTGGATTTGCAGCGTGTCTTACTTAGAGATCGTATAATGTTCTCCATTATGTATATGTATACTCCATCCTTTAGTTGAGCAATGCGTACTGGTGACAGAACCTGTATACGTAAGGTGGAGTAATCTCTGCATTTTAAACCCTTATTTTTGTAAAACAAGACCTGCTCTGTATACGGGGTGATCATTTTTAAGTTTTACGGAATTTTGAAACAATTGTCTGTTGCAGATAACATAACTCTAGTCCTTGATCTGGATATTCAGAGAGGCGGACATTACTTGCATGAGAAATCTAAACACATATTCGAATAATTAACAAACATTCATTCATGAACTTCTTAATGAATTACATTGCGGTACATATTGCAATTTATTAATTGTAGCCGGTCAGTTTGCAAGACGCATCCATTTGGAAAGCATTCACAGAATGATGCCAGTTTGGAGATATGCACCATAAAGCTCGCCGTAAAAATGCACTGTTGTTCTACTTACTTTATTGACAAGACGCTCTTTTGTGCATTCAAGCACAAAAGTAACTCGAACGCCCAGGTATTTCGTCCCACACTTTGGGAAATAACATCTCGCAACTGGCGTCATCCTAGAAATTCATTTCACGTGAATACGTCTTGCAAACTCACCGGCTACAATTCCTAAATTACAATATGTGCCGTAAATCAATTAATAAGTTAATCAGAGAATGTACTTAGTTGAATATGTGTTTCGTTTTCTCGCGCTAGTAATGTCCGCCTCTTCGAATAATCCAGCTCAAGGACAAGAATTATGCTACCTGCCACAGTCTATTTTTAAAAAGTTCCGTAAAACTTAAAAATGATCACCCCGTATAAAGCTAAATGTTTAAGCAAAGCAAACAAATTGTATATTAGCGCTGTTGCACTATACTTCGAAATGCGGCCGTGGCGGCCGAGATTCGATCTCGCAACATCTTGCTCACCGGCCACCCGCCGAGGCCACCAAAGCAAGTCGCGTCTGTATTGCGAACATCGCAATAGTCTCTTGCTTAAGGCGGACACCGAAAACAGCAACAACAATAGCAAAGTCAGTCGCAGATGTTTACAGACTGGCTGGACCTGAAGAGACGTTGAATTTCCGAGCAGTTCTTGGCCATAGTAAAATCGTACAACGCTATATGGTTTCTTGCATACACTGTATTAAACCACAGGCTGAAAATACAAATACCAGGCTGCGGAAATATTACCTTTTTTTTGCGGATTTCGCAGTCCGCAATTTTCTTTTCTTTTTTGCGTTTGACTGTACGCTACAAGCAAACAGAATAATAAGGTAAGACGAAAAATGGAGGCGACCACCACTGCCTCCCATTTCGATCCGACGCCAATGTCGTTTATAATTGCCACGGCCAGTGCAGAGCCGAGAACTGTTCTGTAGTCACACTTGTGCGAATAATGATTTTTGAGACCGAATCGAATACGAATCGAATAGCGCTAGAAGCAAATCGAATCAGATCGAATTTCACGCACACTTTTCGAGCAGATTTTTTTTTTCAATAATGAAAAGCTGTTTTAGCCATTTTTATAATACAATGTTCACATCCTAGTATTTGTAACGCTAGCAAGTTTCAGTCATTACATTGCAGCTTATGAGGCCTTGCTTATTTAAAGCACAAATGGAGTACTAAAAACGCATATGTATATATAGTTCAGATGCTCTAAAGAAAGAAAGAAAGAAAGAAAGAAAGAAAGAAAGAAAGAAAGAAAGAAAGAAAGAAAGAAAGAAAGAAAGAAAGAAAGAAAGAAGTTAAATGAAGGAATAAAGGAAAGAATGCGCAAGAATAAGCGTGGTGCCGTTGAACATGGCGATCGATATAGTGCTGAGGAGCTCACGATCCAGTTGATATTATAAAGGCTGGCGACGCTGACATATAGGTAATCAGCTTTTTAAGCGAGTCATGTAATATCAACGCTCGTTCTGTACTAACGCAGCAGTGTATGTGTCACGCTGCCGCTTCGACGCGAAGAATGAAGTTGCGAAAGTTACATTTCACACGATCGAACGCATTCTCCCCTCCAAACATGACCGGCGGAAACTATGCGAAAGGCCCGCACGAGTATACGGAGAAGAGACGATTGCGTTCCGAGGAAGTGCGCGGGGTGAATGGCCGGGAAACGCCACGGCGGTGGTTCAACTGAAGCGGTCGTGGACGGTTACGATACTCGATCGCATGTGCGAGCCATGAACAGAAAGTCGCCGAACAGAAGGCCACCACGTGCTTTTGAAAGCGGCTGGGATACCTGCTTTTTTGTGCTGCAGCACTGCAGCATGCAGCAGCTAGCGAAAGCATACCGTACACGTGATCCCTTTTGTTCACTTAAAACACACTAAATAGGAGCACTAAATTAATTTAGACGGGTAAAGTACTATTTCAAAAATATTTTTTCATTCGTTTGGCGGAAAATGGTTGATGATTAGAGAACATGAACTTGGAGCTTAACTTTAATTTCGCGCCGAAAGTTCAGCGCCCGTGTTTCAGCATGATGTCACAGATTTCAAAGCACTTTTATCGCCCATTCACACACGAAAAGCTCTGAAACCTGCTTGTTATAGGTTGAGTATCTCGTTCATTTAGACTGCAGTGTTGTCGTTCGTTACCAGTAATCAGTTAGGTCCGAGTAGACGTTGTCAAAATCCGTGACGTCACGGCTTTTGGCATGACGTCACGACAAGCTGGTGCGGGAACTTAACGGTGGCGTCGCCACCAGTCTCGTCCTTGCATCTTTACGGTTTACTAATTGCTTCATTTCATAATAAAAGTGGCCGCTTTGCCATTGCAGAGTTACAATGTACTAATACAGATTAACTTGATATTGCTGTTTAGCGCCCTTTAAAGTTCTAACAGTGCATTGTACGTGCCTTGGAGGTGGAAATAAAAATACGCGTATATATACAAGAGATAGATGTCCACAGTCTAAACTGCACTATTTAGTGGAACGTAACACGTTTCCCGCCTACATGTGAATCACGAGACGTGGGATCAGGTTCTACCGTACGTAACATTTGCGTACAACTCTGCCATCCAGGAGACGACGCGATTCACGCCGTTTCGTCTTGTCTATGGACGTGAGGTTCAGACCATGCTGGATGCGATGCTTCCACACGATTATGACGCGCTGCTCACCCCTGACGCTGAGCAATTTACGCAGTACGCCGAAGAAGCTCGCCAATTGGCACGCCTACACATCACGCAACAGCAGAGTGTAGATGCACGTCGCTACAATCTTCGCCATCGCCAAGTGGAATACCACCCGGGCGATCAAGTTTGGGTGTGGACGCCGGTGCGCCGCCAGGGGTTGTCAGAGAAACTGCTCAGTCGCTACTTTGGACCCTACAAAGTGCTGCGTCGCGTTAGTGACGTGAACTACGAGGTTCTCCCGGATAGTGCCATGTCACCCCAGCGTCGAAGGCAGCACTCGGAGATTGTGCACGTTGTACGACTCAAACCTTATTTCGCGCGATAGTGCGACAGCGTCTCAACTTTATGATGTACTTTATTTTTCTCTCCCTCACCCCCCACTTGTGCTTACTTTATGTTCCTTCCCTTTTTTTTCTTTCCCTCTACCTACGTCGACCAGCGCTAGCATCGGGACGATGCCCGTTTTTTTTTTTCACAGGGGGAAAATGCCACGAGGTCTCGAGCTGCGGCGAGCGCGAGCCAATATTCAGGCAAGGAGAGAAGAAGAAGAGGTTTTTCGTTTTTGGGGTCAGCCATCTTCCTGGCTAGTACTCGTCTCTGCCGGTGCAGGACTTCTTGCTCTGAAGGCCTTCTGTTGCACGTGACAATATACAAGAGATAGATGTCCACAGTCTAAACTGCACTATTTAGTGGAACGTAACACGTTTCCCGCCTACATGTGAATCACGAGCGAGAAGCAGGCCGCGCTGCTAAGCCGTCCGTGATATTTCCATCCAACTGAATCGATTGTGCGAACAGAAGGATTAACGGCAGATAATAAGCGATTGCAGCCTTTCTTGTGGCTATCGTCCCATGATTGGTTGACGCGACTTGTACATTCTTCACAATGCTGCATGGAATTGATGCTCGTTAAGGAATTGTACAATTGAAAAGCTGGAGATGGCTTATAAGGGGTACTAAAGATGGATACTACGTTAAGCTAGATTCGCTAAGAAACAGTTCGGGGACACCCGAAATGTGACTGTTTTTGTACGCGGAGACTTGGTAAGACGGAAGAGGCGGGAAAAAAAATCGCGCAGAACTCGTCCGTGTTATAATACTAAGTATACGAATAGCCGAAGCGCGTCATGTATACGGGGCGTGTATATGCAACAGCGGCCGGGTTCCTCTCTCGCGCTTCCCTCTGGATAATCTGCGCCATCTAGCGCGGCCGCCGCGAAGTCCGCTCATACCCGATGGCACATACCTGCAGTGACTCAAGTTGGCGTCAAAAGGGTTCATTTAACAGCGCCACCAAGCGGCACATATGAATGCACATACCGATGCAGTGGCGCCAATACCCATAATGAAGGGAACAACCAACGCTTTTAGATTTCACTATTTTTGGGGTTGGCCCACATTCATAGTCTGCACTATATCCGGGATCGGCCCATATTTTTTGTTAGATAATGAGATATATAGACAGCCTGAAAGAAACCTGATCTGACAATGCCAATAATGCAGTTCGTGTTAAAAACCTGGGTGCACGGCGGCACCGCCTTGAAGTTATATAGTTCCCGGTGACGTCTTCCATTCTGCTTGGAGATCCTGCTTGTCTGCCAATAAAAACATTTACACCAACTGCTCTTTATATAGCAATCAAAGACTCGACTTGACAACATCTGGGAACTACTCACATAAGAACGGTACTTCGATCGCGAGAACAATTTTAAATCCGTGATGTCATGTCGATCTCTATATGTACCGACGCTGTCCATGGTTAACCGCGAAATCTAGGGATATCAACTTTGGCCTTAATTCATTCTCTCGGCTATAGTAATTATGCCTTTGCGGCCGAATAAAAAACACGGTGTCTCGAAACAATACCACTCGCTAATCTAAGAAAATTTTGTGTTCTTCCTTTGCGTATATTTAAGAAACGTGCACTCCCCTTTATGGGGTGACGGCCATCCGTTGCTGCAAGCAACAAACAGCAAACAAAAGACGAATAATGCTCGAATGGACGTGACAGGACAGACGCCATCGGTTACACTCGACTGGCCGCTTTCGAGCGCTCTGGCGGCGTGCTTTATATTCGGTTGGTCGAAATCAAGCGCTCGGAACACTATGGTTCTTTCCGAACGCTCACCATCGAGTTGGGAGCGCGCGATCGAGATCCGAACGAATTCCGATCACGCGGGTCCTCCGAGCTCGGAGCAGCTGAGCGTTCGGCTCAGGCGGGCTAGCTTTCTTCAATCTCGAAAGGGCTCCGCATCGCTGCAAACCAAGTCGGAGCGCGGTATACGAACCAGTTGAATGTATGTACTCTATTTAGTCTTGTATATGTATACACCATTATATATCTAAGTCTCTGTTCTGTTGCGTCTTTCGTCTTCGTGCGCGAACACTCGCAAATATGTCACCACGACTCGCTCAAACTCAGTTGCCCAGTTCTTTCCATCAAACCCTTTACGATTAACCAGACTTTGCTTAACTGTAGACAAAGCGACGTTGCGACGCGCTGTGAAGGCTTAGGTCCCAATATACAACTGCCTCACTGGCTCCAGACAGCGTGTGGCGGGCGGCCCTGTCAAAACAAAGCAAATACAACTGGTAGGATTACCGGACCGAATTCTCGAAACTTTTCGGTACACGCCGTGGTTGCGATCGGTTGCGATACGGGGGTTCTGCTCCTGATCACGAGCTCGCGGGTTCCATCCGCGACGGCCGTATTCCGTCGGGGGCGAATTAACATGCGCGAACGCTCATGAACCGTGATTTTGCGTCATTAAGAAAAAGAAAAGAGAAAATAATAATAATAATAATAATAATAATAATAATAATAATAATAATAATAATAATAATAATAATAATAATAATAATAATAATAATAATAAGGCAGAGCATCAGCAGGCGGCTGTGGAGGTTCTGGGTTCGGCGCCCACAGGCACTAAGTTATTATTTCTTGCACTTTCATTTCCCTTTTCCTAAGTTTCCCTTTTTCATTTACCTTTGTCATTTTCATTTCATTTCATTTTCTTTTCATTTTTGTCATTTCCCTTTTTTATAAGTTCGTCATAAATTTAGTCATAATCTGTAACTGACATAACAATTAAAAACCGATTACTTTTCCGTACACGCTTCCGTTGGCTGCGTCTGTTAGTTTCTTATGTTTACATATACAGACTTACATGTACACGGCGATTTATGTTACTATATTTGGATAGCTATATGCATGATTCGCATGGGATTGGTATAGGACGCGTACTGTCACTCCTTTTTATAGCCTTACTCACTTTGTCACTCCACGCAGGGCTGTCGTACAATGCATGGGGTTCTTATCGATCGCGACCCTCTGGTGCCAGAATAAAGAAGGTATATACCACGGAAATGCGAAAAACTTCCGTGATTTGCGAGGAACTGTACTCTAAGTAATGTCGAAATGCGAGTCAGAGTTGCTTAGGGGATTGGTGCCAGATTGGTACCCGGTATGGCGTATATATTATACCTTTAAAGGTATAATATACGCCGTACCGGGTGTTTCTACGAAGTAATAATTAAAGATAGCCGTTTTGAAATAAAAGGACGGTTACTTAGGAGACATGCCTTCAGCTGTGGTGACCACGGGGTGATGGGTGATACGTGGTAATTAATCGCTAATTAACAAAATGTCTTAATTAACCGATAAACTATAAGTTTCAGTGGCTCATCGATAATGGGAACTTGAAGCGAGCTATCCGTACAAGCCATATCAACTATTGGATCTGGATAAATGCGACTGACAGATGGCCAGAGGTCCTAAAAGCTTTGGCTTTGGTATATATATAAACACTTTTCTAAAATCTGACACTGCTAATGCTAACACATAAAAAAGCACTTAATTGGTACTTGAATTTTCCAACTCACTGCATTTTTGTTTCTATAATTTTGTTTGTTATAAGCATTTTCATTCTAATGTCTATGGCCCATTAGATAATAAATTAATTAATTATGTTTATTGGGCGGCCCGTTGGAGAAGGTCTTGCCCTGTACCTACACTGTATTGAAAAGGAGTGCCTAAATTGGCGTTCCAGGCCGTTAAATGTCCTTGGTTTATATAAGCAGAGAAATGAAGAAACCACAATGGCGACAGTTTGATCGAACACACGCGAGCGTACGCCATCAAGGGATATGTTGCAGCTCGTATACGCTACTGCGGTATTCGTTGTTCCAATGTCGATTAGGGAGCTTCGTTTCAACTATAAAGCCTATAGTTTCAACATATGGACGGCCCCTTGTATAGTACACGCATCGGGGCAAAGTGGACAGGAAAACTGAGCTGCGTTTGCGAGGGCTATCAAGTTAATTGCTTACCATGTCGCGCAGCTCGCATAAACTACGGGAAAGCGAGCCGTGGGAAACGGACGTGCTTACAAGATGGCCGCGGAGGCCACACCTGATATAGAAACTACAAGGCCGGGCAGTGCCCTACCGAGCCGAGCCAAGCAGACAGTGCGAAGGGCCTTGGGCATCTCTCGCGTGAAGAGGAAGCCGGCTAACGAGCTGTCGCGGAAAGAGAAGGTAAAAGGCTCGACACCGATGTGGCGGACGGGTCGCTCGGTTCATCCCACTCGTTCCGGGTAAAAAGAAAAAAAAAATGTTATGCGCACACGGGCGAATACGCGTTCTTTTATGGCACAGCGAGCATTAAAATTACATTAAAGAGGGCTAAGGAGGGGATAATAATTAAGTTCAAGGGACACTAAGGCGAAAATTTCATTCTTGCTGAATTAGTAAATTACCCTTTTGCAATAAGGGGGGGGGGGGGTTGCTGATATTAATGACGTCACACCGGCGCTGGGGTAGCGAAACAAGAACAAACGAAAGTTTGGCTCTCTTTTTTGCCCTCTAGTAAAGCCCTCTTGCTGCCAAATCATATAGGAACATCTTATTGGTTTCAACTAATTAACTGGGTGTTTCTATTTGACGTCCATATGAGCATGTAGCATTGATAAAATATGTGTATGCAATAGCAAAGCGGCCACTCTACCACTAGAGGAGGCTTGGACATAAAAGACGGATGAACGGGTGGCGACAACGCCGTCGAGTTCTCGCACTAACTCGCCGTGACGTCGTCAGGGGGTTTTGACAGCTTCCACTCGGGTCTCTATAGTTAATATTTTATCGGTAAAGGTGGACTACATATGCATTCTAAAGAAACCAAAGACTCAACCAACAAAGTTTTGAAAACGCATTGAAGACGGTTACATTGCAAGAGAGAAAGAATGATATTTAGATGATGGCTCAAGACCTATTTGGAACAGTGAGTAACGGGAATGGAGTTTATGTGTCTCACTATGGAAGCTTCACACGCGAAGCTCCATAGTGAGTCAACGTGTCCCTTTGGCGTTACCCCGTGGTCGGCGCCCTGGTCCTAAAACAACGTCACCCCTCCTTGGGCCAGTACTTCTGCCGAAATGTCCAGAGTCGTTCGCATTACCACACGATATGAAGATTTGAAGTTACCTCCATTGCGCACTGCATATATAGCGTTTCACTTACGGAGGTTATTGCGGGCGGTCGGGTTCATTGTGTTCTCATCGCAACTTCCATAAGGCGACGATGTCTGTCATGGCGTACCGTGCTCTTGCCTTGGTTAAAAGGACTTGTGTCCTGCGGAAGAGAGCGGTGTGGATTAGGGATCGCAGTCAGGAGGTTTTCTCTGCGGCGGTTTCGGAAGCAGCGCCGTTCCTCTTCGAGGCCTAAATTGCTGTAAAACCTCCGGTACGTGTCGAGCCCACGCATTAGGAATCTCCACGTTACATTGCAGCGTGGTAACTTTTAGAAACCAATTAAGCTATTTTCGGTCATATCTGCAAGCGGTTGCTACAACGTACATGGCCTCAAAATTACCCTTGCACATTATATTTCGGGACCGTAATCATGCACCTAAAGCTACTTGCAACGAAAAATACGACAATTCGTGCCGCGGCATACCTATTGAACAGACCACTTTTAGCACATACCGGCACGGGCATGCAGCTAGCTTACTTCCGGTTAACTCTTATCGATCTGTGCACAGATCTGGCTGGCACGCAGTAATCGTCCGCCTCATATAATACGTAAACTGTTCAAAAATACAATAAGCTGCCAATGGAACTTCAGAATACTTCGACAAAACTAACCTTCTTTGACTGGGATATATATATATATATATATATATATATATATATATATATATATATATAAACGGGATGGGAAAGGCAGGAAGGTTAACCGGACAAGATTCTTGTTTGCTACCCTGCACTAGGGAATGGTTAGGGGGAATGAAAGACAGAAAGAACGGAGAGAGAAAGCAAAGCAACAAACAAAGAAAGAAAAGTCACAGGCCTGCGCGGCACCCGCAGCACGGTCACAGCTGGTGGAGCGGCTCAAGAGTAGCTCCAATTTGGGCACCACGCACAACAGGGTCTTCGCGGCAGTCTGTTCGCCTCGTTTTGACGAGAACGATCTGAACGCTCTGCCCGGCGTCGACGGCGAGCTGCGGCTTGTAATGCTCTCTGTACAACAGTCTGCTGAGCCCGATCAAGCCTTACAACTGCAATTTACATGTCGGGCCATGGCCTCCGAGATGGCGGCGCGCGCGCGTTTCTCTCCGGCCGTCCCAATCGCCGCGCTCCCCAGCAAAAATACAACATCGCGTCGCGCGCCCGGCTACCGCGAGATGGCGCACTCACTTGGGATTACGGCTAAATTTTGGTCGGCTTATTACAAGCTAAATTTTTGAAAAAGGTATACAAAAATGCGAGATAAAGAACATGTGTAGTATACCTGATTAAATCAAGCAGGCTAGGTGACTATTTGTCGCCACCCCGTTTCAAAGGGGATGCCAATAAATCATCATCATCATCATCATCAACGGCGGCAGCGGAGACCGCGGCAGAAAGCAGAGCGCGCGGGATTACAGCGTGCGCATGTTTTTTTTTTTTTTTTTTCCCTGCGTACGAGCAAGCATTGCCGCCAGGATCTTCTGGATGCACTGAAGGCAAGTATTTTTTTCCCTCTTACTGCATTTATTTTGGTCCAATTTACGGAGAAAAGCACGGCAACTGCTGAATTTTCCTGATATAAATTATTGTAAGGAGGTATCAATTCGTCTGTGGTAGTGTTACTTTTTTTTTTTCATTACGGTCCGTTTTGTCTCGGCGCGAAATACCTTGATTTGAGAAATATACAGGGGCGTTCTAGCATTCTTCCTTTCTGGAGACGTGTATGGGTGAAAACTGGGCTAATTTTCGTCGTTGAATCATATTGCCCTCCTATCGTGACACATCGTTTTACTATTTGATCGCGTACGGATATTTATGAGTTGGTGAACCGAAGCACGGTTACGCTCTAGATAACCGAGTGCCCTGGTGACGTCACTGAAGTAAGATGATAAGTAATTTTGCCGGAATATTGTTGAAGGCTTCGATTAGCCGACCTACATTTACTCCACACGTCGTTCACAGTGAAAGTGTCTGAGTTGTCATCGCCTCCTTTTTCGTCATCCGGATTTTGCTTACGTTTGGTAGCACAATGGCAATATCAGTATCGTGTTCATTTACTGTGCTCTCGACTGCATCCAAATCAATCCATCGATCATGAATGAACAAAACGCGCCTGTAACCAGTCCGTGGTCGTCGCAGAACCGGCGACTTTCAGTCTAGACCGCGGTACAGTGGTACACTGTAACCACGGTCTAGACGTATGGCGACCGCCTGCAACCTCCTCCCTGTCTCCGGCGGCGCGACGGGAGGTAGTTGGAAACTGGGGAAGCCTCGTGGGCGAGTGCGAAGCATTGTGCGCGCGGCTTTCGCGCCAGACTTGATGGCGCCGGCGACATCGCGAGGAGAGAGCATGACGATTGCCGAGTTTGGTCCGGCTCAGTTAGCGTTCCCCTCCAGCGTGCGCTCGACCTTATGTCTTTGTAACGCGCTCATGCTGCGGCGTTTGCGCGGTTTTTTATCTTGCGTGCTTGTGTCGCTGGCGTTCTGCGTAAACAAGACAAAATTTTGGCGTGGAAGTGGAAATGAATGTTTGATTCAATAGCAGTGATTTATTAATTGAAGTTGCAGACTACTTACGGCTATATAACTGAAACTCTGTCAGTGCTGTCTTTTTTTTTTTTTTTTTTTTTTGGGGTAGAGAAAATGCTGCGAGGTCCTGTGTCTTCTCTCTAATTTCAGGAATATGGCATACTGCTGCGTACCCTTCTGCAAATCGAACAGCAAAAAGAAGCTTGGGATCAGTTTTCATGAATTTCCGGAAAATGAGACGTATCGGCAGGCATGGCTGAAGGCTATTAAGAAAGGATTTCGTTCCGAATGAAAATTCTAACACCCGTTTAGTCTGCAGTCTGCACTTTGTCGATTCTGACTTCACTAGTTCCACAATTAAGCGGCGACGCCTCAAGCCAGATGCTGTGCCTAGCGTTTTTAGCGAATACCCACGCTACATGCAGCCTATTCCGCCTAAGGCGTAAATTAGAGCGACAGTTTCCAATCTCTCATCAGAAAACCCCGACATCAACCACGGCACCAAAAGAAGGACGCGAGGAAAATGCCGCTGAAGATTTCCGCAGTGAAGATATTTGCGCATCACTTGTTTCTACAAGTGATGCGCAAATCATTTCTTGTTTCTACAAGTCATCACTTGTTTCTACAAGTGATGACGGCCGTGACGTCACCGGGGAGATAAAGCTCGGAGCCGCCGCGACGGCGGCAGAACTCTCGTTGACTTTGTGGCGAGTACATGTAACCTTGACATGGGACGTCCAAAGAAGATCCGGACATCCGAAGAAGAAGACGTTCATCTTGAAGCGCGTCGCGCGGCCAAGCGAGAATCTGCGCGTCGGCGGCGAGCCGATTCGGAATACCGTGCCTATAGCAGCACTTGGCATTTTCTAGCAAAACTTAGCCAAGCCTAGTAAAACCTGGAACAAGCTAGGTCGATCACCAGCTCCGCTGTTTACTCGAGCCTTGCACCACTAGTGCAAGCTGCCCACATTTTTTGTTAAAAACTACCTAGCGCCAGTTGATTTATCTGCAGGAAAATCCAATAAACATGGCAGAACTGCACGTACATAGTTAAGAAAGGCACGGCACAATTCGCTTTCCAGGCTGCGCTGGGCCTGAAGAGGGGCAGAAAAGGTGACTAGAAAGATACCGTAATCAGAGATGGAGATTTAGCCTAGCAATATGCCTGGCATATGCTACCCCAGATGATTACATTGATAGATAAAGAAAACAACGAAAAAAAATGAAAGAAACATAAAGAATAAAGAACAATAAGTAAACTGCAAGAAAAACAAATTGCTAACACACTCAGTAGTGAAAGAGAAAAAAAGGGGAAACAAAGGAACACTCCAACAGAAATTATATGTGCACACAGTAAATCTGACTGATTAAAGCATGTGTCTCTTTAGAAAAGTCAAAAGCAACTTTGTCATGCTCAATTAAAACAGCAGCAGTGTTCCTTCAGTTTCAAGAACATGTTGCAGTCCAAGGCATGCATCTCGACGAATGTTCAACGAGTTCTTTAAATAATTTCTTAACATACGAAACGTTTGCATATACATATTATCCGTACCAAGTCTTATCGATCATTGCACGTCAGGCTTATCATGTTCCATAATTGCAGAGCTACGACAAGGTGACTGAGGGTGTGATAGGCGAAGCTGAAGTCAAACACTTCTCCCCCTCTGTGCGCCAAGATCAAACCAGAAGTTCATTGAAGAATTCTGTGCTGTATAAAAGCACCGCACAGCACCACCAACATATGAGGCAGTAAAATAAAAAATGCATTTACTAATACTATATAGAGTGAATTAACAGCGGTCGAACGAGGAGTATCGCTAAAGCCAACGTTTCGACACGCGGACTTGTCTTCGTCAGTGTAGGAGGTCATGATACAGAACGTTTGTGGTGAGCATACGGTGCTGTAGCAGACAAGATGGCAAACTCCCACCCAGCAGCCAGCATGCAACTTCATTCTTCTACATACACTAGTTCTGGTGCAGCATAGTCTTTTTAGTATATCAGCATAATCTGTCCATGATAACATTGGGAGTCTGTTAAGGCCATTACAGTACGTAATAGACCAAATGGAGGTTTTTAGTGTTCATGTCTTTCCAATGTCCGCGAAAACTCACCGGCTCTAATTTCTCCCCCGGTTCCTTTAATCAGTAGGCTGGCACCAATCTCGGCTCTCATTATACCCTCTTGCACTCTGGCCGTTTTTGTACAACTAAAGTTCAGAAACTTGACAGCTTGATTCTGTATTGACAAACAGTGAACTAGCCATGAGCTCATCTGTCAAAAGTGAGGATGTCATGGCAAGCTGGTTCAGAAACTTTAGGCTGGTGTCACCACCATCCATGTTACACTTCTGTCTTTCTATAATTGCCAAGATGTCCGGTTGTGGTAAGAGCAGATGGGTAAGAGTGGCCTATCTAGTTTTCTATACATATGTGTAATCTACTATTTTACAGGCAAGCGTACCTTAAAGGGAACATGTACACATGCATCAGCTAATCACCTCATATACGTCCCCTTCTCATTTCTCATGAGTTGTATCCATTACCCAGCCTTCACTTTCCTCAAATGCTTCCTTGACAAGAAACCACTCTTCCAGCTTGGGGAAATTTTTGTGCGCCAGGTATGATTGATAGTACAGTAAAGGGATCAATCGATCCATTCAGCCTGTTCTGGTACATCTCCACATTGGCGCCTACCCACACATTAAAGGGAGGGAGGAGGTATTTCTTGCATAAGGTCAGTGCACTACTGATACCCCTTTCAAACGACCTGCTCGTGCCGTGCGCCACCTTTGTTCTTTGGCTGCTCGTGCATTCGGCACATGACCACATCCACGATGTGTTAATTGTTGCGAACTGCTAGGGATCCTCCTCTTCATGTCAGTGGCATCTGTAAGGAAACTATTTCAAGTGCAGATGGATAAACAACAAGCACACCATGCTTTTTTGGAGAAGCCTCTCCTGCATTCTTGACTTGTCAATGACAATAGGTTAACTTTTGGTGGTGCCCTTTAACACAAACACACAATTCAAGTGGTTACATGTGCCTGATGGGGCACAATGCATGGAGGAACAGACATGAGTCTCGACTGTTAGCGCGGGGAATATATTAACGTCTTTATTCTCTAAGGGAGCACTTACGGTACAGGAGGAGGAGAAGGCAAACAAAATGATGACACAGGCAGTGTCACCCGGGCTTTGTACTGACGGCAAAGCCCGACTGAAACAAGCAACTTTTACAAAAATAAGATCAAGTAGTCGTGTCACTTTGTTCGTAGAGCGCACACAAAGTAAAACCATGCATTCCTGAAACAACCAAGATGCGCCAGCTCTGACACATATGCCAGCACGTTCTATACACTATAGCGATGAAATAGTATGTATAATATATCTATATGTATACTCTGTTTCTCGGCTTAACGAGCAGATGAGCATTAAAAACGGCAATTAAGCCCTCTTTCTTCTGTTTCAACTTTTCCAAGGAGAGAAGACACTGTCAGTCAAGCCTATATGATGTTTGTTCTGGGCATCCTTATGGAGTATGCTACCTTTTCCAGCAAGTGCAGTGCATTTCCCAACGCCTACAACAAGGGTAAGTGAGCACTCTCAAAATAGCAGTGAAGGTCTGCTGTGAGAACTTCTTTGCAGACCATGTAAAACACTGTTACAGCAACGTCATTGTGCAAGACATTAGTGGGACAGTCCAGGCATGTCTCCTACAACAATTCTATCATGTCCTTGAAAAGTCATACGATGGCTCGTTTGAGATGCATTCTGGACACCTTCATGCCTCGACAAGGATGCCCTCTGAACATTTAAGGTATGCTTTACATATTCTTTGTCTTTACAGCATGAAGACAATGAAAAGTTCTGCCTTGACTAAGAACAGCAATGACACAGTGCACAACATAAACATCTGTTGTTCTAGTCTTCCTTACAGTCAATATAAAGGGCACTGGAAACACAATTTGAGCGAGTGCTCTCAAGGACAAAACAAAAACATTGCAGCAGGAAAGTGCTTTCTGAAATTCAAATTTTCAAGGCAAGGTCCTGCACAAAAACTTAAACACCATTACGACAATGTGTCTATTCAAGGCAAGTTTCTGTCCTCTACAGACCACAAGATAGAGTATGATATCTGCCAGTGGCACTACATTCACATCTCATACTGCAAAAAAAGCATGCAGAGGCAACAAGAATAAAAAGAAATTCTCAGCACAGAACTGAATAAAGAATGTATCAGTTCCCAGATGTTTTCAGTTTGTCATTGTCAAACTATGAGTCATGGCGCATGCTGTCAGGGAAGCCTAAAGTTGTCCACTCTCGCCCCAGATGGTGACAATTCGCAGCAAACATAAGTGCCTTCACAATGGCACAATTGCTAGATATTAGTAATAATTAATATGTGCCTTCAAATATACAAGAAAGCAATAGACACACTCAGTTCCTCTATGCAAACAAGTTTGACCTCCTTTATGTCTCATGAATATTCCAGTGGCACGTCGGGCCTTTTGGTCACAGTGGTGACATATTTCCAAAACACAAGTCATGCCTGAGTGGAAACTTATTTCTTAAACACATATCATAACCCTGCGGCTTAGTCTGCTCTCTAGAGAAGAAATATTGCATGTATATAACCTTTCATCAACTTTCAATAAAAAGCACATCCTATCCAGTTTGAAATTTATCAACACCAATAAATGCAGAGCATAGAAACGTGATAATCCTTTCAAGTTAGCTAACTATGAAAACATACTGTCTTCCATATAATTAAATCAAAGTTCAAGCTCAGTGTTACTCTTCATGTTGGAGTTCATGTTTCCTGATATGAGCACCATGCAAGTAATGGCTGTCTACCTTCCCCTCAGAGCACCGTTTTTTGTGTGTTTTATGCCTGCCATGCAATGCTGTATCAAGAATGCTTCGCATGTCTGAGTTGCACATAAGCATTTGGAACATTGGACATTCAGTAACAGTGCTTGCCCCATTAGCTGCTGATTGCTGTGTCATTGCAAAAGCATTTGTGTAAAAACTAGCACAGGCAAACACCATTGTGAACTTATCATTGTTCAGGAATCCGCGTATCTGCCACACATCTGAAGCATATGTTTTAACACACATGTGTATAATCTCAAAGTCGACACCTTTTCTTTTGGCACAGTGAGACCAGTTGTATTTACATATTGCAAGAGTGCCACCAATCTCAGTTAGAGCACAGCTAATGCACACTGATGCATTGCACTAACACGTCACAGTAAAACAAAACGCGAGTCTCCTCGGATACCATGCGTGATGCATCTGTGTGCTACCAATCCAGCATCATCCATACAGTAGGCCGTTCTTATGATACAAGGAACAAACACATTTCAAGCTAGCGAATAAATCCCACACATTTTTTGCCAACAGAAATGCGGCAGAACACCTCTTGGCACTTCCTCTTACAGAAAGGCCTGTCTATTTTAGGCAGCATTCACACCAATGAGTCACAGAGTTCACATGACCAAATTGGTCGCAAAGCGATGGCTGCTTTGGTCAAAAAGTGACTGTTTCAAGTCATTCGTTCACTGCTCAACTTTACAGCTCCTGTGCAGGGGCAGGACGTCAGTATACACTGATGCATATTTATGGTGGTGCAAGCGCATATGAATACTAATCATGAGACATTTCAATGTGGTGGCAGGCAGGTTGCACTTGCCAGTCTGAACACGGGTAGTCGTGAGTGATACCTTGATTCCAATTGCGGTCAGTTGCAGGACCTTTGTCAATCACCAGTGTGAATGTTGCCTTCAACATCCTGCTGGTGCCCAGAAATTCAAGTCAGAGGCA
The DNA here is from genome assembly GCF_013339745.2 of Dermacentor silvarum. Lineage (NCBI taxonomy): Eukaryota > Metazoa > Arthropoda > Arachnida > Ixodida > Ixodidae > Dermacentor > Dermacentor silvarum. The sequence continues at coordinate 116,183,063 of NC_051159.1, read as the reverse complement.
GTGAAATAATTTATCTTAACACTGCAACTTTGTGTAACCTTTTCTCTTTATTAGAATGCAGAGTAAGAAAACCGGGTACTGGGTACACATGTCAGTAGCCGAGATGCAAACTGCGTGTTCTCTCTCCTCCTGCTGAAGGACTGAAGTGTGTGTATGTATATTGAGCACAAAACATACAGGAAAAGGAAAACATGTTTACAGGGACACTACACTCACAGTGCAATTGCAACCAAGCCATAAAAACCGTTTTCACTGTGAAACACTAATTTGTGTTTCTCGTGACAACTACGTTGGCTACAATCACAGAGCAAATGCAGTGCAGCTTGACTAAAATACCTTAAAGAGACATTAAAGAGAAACAAAATTAAGAAACGACCCTAATCCTTGACTTAGGTGTCTGCTAGTGGCACTCGCACCTCGGCATTGGTGTACCCTGGTGTACTGTTTGGGTTAACTTTGTTTTCCTTGTGTACAAAACACTTGGCCTTGTGTCCTCGTCGTCTACTTCCATGGCGAATGGAACGGGCGGGAAACCGAACTCGGAGGAATGAGCGAACGGAACTGGTGGAAAACCACCATGCACAGAGGAGCGGGTGAGGGAGCAAAGGAGGGCGTGACGCGTAGCCCCCTAGCGGACGGTGCACGAAGCGCACCTTACGCGCCCTCCGCCGCTGACCTGAGAGCATGTAACGAGCGCTGGCATACAGTTGGCGTGTGCAAGAGAGCGACGGAGCAAGCCGGGAGGGGAGACGCGAGAGAGGAGGGGGTGATGTCACCCCTCCGCTGTGTTAGGCAGGCATTCGCTCTGTGCCAGGTGGTGTGTAGCTCTAATTAGCTTGTTTTTATTTTAATTAGTAATGAGCGGGTACCTCTGGTTTAAGTGTGACGTCACTGATGACGTCACTTCTGGTCTTGGAGTTTCACGGGAACCTGTATTGATGCGGTGGGCATCTAAGGTGTACGATTGTGTGCTTTGGTGTACAGCAATTAGACTTTCCTTCATTGTTTATAATTATTCCTGACACTCAAATAGCTCTTTACTGAACTAAACCTGTGCTCCGATGTCATATCTATCATCAACCATAAGTAGAACCATCGATATCTACCTGATTTTATTTTTCTATGATTTATCTTTAATTTTATCCCACCTCTGTGACAGACTGGAAGTCGGTCCCCAACAGGAAGTTGCTACACAAGAAACAAAGAGTGTCACTCAGTGCTCATGCCACTAATAAGTTAAGCTACATTTTGCTGGAATGTACCTTTAAGATTACCATTCTATTGTGAGCAGAGCTTGATAAGCCTCAAAGGACTCCACATAAAAAGTAGATGGCAGTGCAACCTTGAAATTCTTGTACGATAGTCGGTGAACATTTAATAATTCAGGACAAGCTCCGCCCACAGAACCAAACGGCACCTGCTCTCTGCGCCTCTGCACTCGAAAACGTAGTTCTCGAGTGATGCCGATATGGAAAGAAGTTTGCCTCGACCTCGACATCAAGAAAACGAACGACCATAATTAGCTGGCATGTGTGTACAAATCATCTTTAAATTGGACGGCAGTGTATTAGCCACCGCATTATTAGGTTGTCACTGATTATAGGTTCTTTACAATAATGATTGAGGAATATTGATCGTGCCTGCTCGCGGCGAGTTAACATTTCCGGATACAGAAAGATTACACTGCATTCAAAATTAAGTGATGACCAAGTCTGGCAGCTTCTACGCACTTTTCCCCTCTTGAAGAGGTGGGGATACAGCAAAGTCTGCAATGTTGCACTGACGTCGTCAATGCTGTGGTTTGTACGTGTGCGAATTTCGAGAAGTCTGGCTTTTTATTTTCTCTGCTAGTACCTTGGAGTGTCTCTTTAATGACCCTTTAAAGATGTATTAAAGAATAGCCTTAGAGCATGGCCCCTGCACAACAGTTGCCCCTTCTGTGATACATGGGAACACAAGCTTCTGAATAGAATAACTTTACAAGCACAACACAGTTCCACTTGAAATAAAACAGGCAGAATGCCGGTCAAGCAACATATTTGTTACAGGAGACAGTGGTAGCACAGTAGAATGAAGAAAAATACAAAAAGTCACTGTTTATTCAAGTCTACACTCCTGCACCAATGCTTCTCCTTGTGGGTTTAAAATAAACCATGCCATCTTCTGTAAACATCAAAAGTGCAGCCACTAAAATTTGTACATAGAGACAAGGACACACTTTCAATGTTCCTATAGCCAAGGTGTCAGTGCTAGAAAGATAGCTACTGTAACAGTAGAAATCTCACATGTTGTTTTCGAACACACTGATGCCAATGGCAAACTAAACTGCTGGTTAAGCAAGAGAGTTTGATAAGAGTCTTACATAGAAGCTGCAGCAGACAAGAATGCATCCAACATCACCTGCCCTGGTTGCATGCCATGTAAAAGCTATATAATCACTCCGCAAGTACAACAAGATCAATTGTGCAACTTTGTTCTTCACTCTTGACTTTTGCAGCATAGCTAACCGCTGCTCAGCCCTAACCTGTATGCAAGTATCTAGCTACTATACGCTTATATAGTGATGCTCTGTATGGTACGTATCGGCTTTGCTATAGATTATTGACATCAAGGGCACAATATACTGAATTTAACCCTATCATCTTGTGCAGTGATGGGTGAAGAGCACCACTTGAAAGTGCAGCAACAGTTGAGGTCTGGCAAGAATTCTGCTAAATTTCTGATTAGCATATTTACTTGGTTCTAATGCCCCATCGATTGTACCGTGCACCCTGATTTTGATGCTTCAGGAAATTATAAATGCAATCAATGCCTTTGATACTTCACTCATAGTTTTTCATGGCAGAGAGGCAGAGTAATGGTGATATGCTCTCACTTGAAAAAAAAAAAAATTATTACATCTGAGCCGCAGCAGACTGCGTGTCACTCATTGTCACTGTCGCATGCCTCCTTACCACTATCAACAGCCCCCGAGCCCCAGCATCTTCCCCCCCGATGCTGTCTATAGCATTTCCAAAACTGCATTTCTTTTAAGTGCATTGTGGACCATAGCAGCCTAACTAACTTGTGGAGAAGGCACAAAGCTACTGCAGCCCCTATAGTGAGGTGACATTCTAGCCACTGTTAAATTCCACTATATGTTGTTGAATTCCATCATGTTGGTATTTTGAGCCAATCTGAGCTGCTGCCTGGCTGCCCATTGAACCAATCAGAGATGACAATTAGGATGGCGGATTTGACAACACGGCTGAGTTTGACGGTGTTCATGATAGCACCGAGAAGTGACTTGTAGCTTGGATTGAATTACAAAAATGTTTAACACCAATTAAGATAGCTTGTCAATATTACAGTTTTGGTTTCATACTTGAATCTAATGCACATGTCATTTCCTAGGGGGGGAAAAGGCAGCATTAGTATTGAGTCTTAAATATTGTAATCACTTACTGACTTCATTTCAAGCAGTTCTTATTAACTTGATAATAACTGGCTGATGTTGCATACACATGCTCTCATAATAGTTAACCTCCCGTTGTATCAGCCACCAGCTGCACCATAATTTCCTATAGCATACAAGTCACTTGTCAGTCAAACTTTTATCCACTGAGCTTCTGGCACTGACATAATGATAATGATAACCAATTTTATAAACTGCTGGAAAGGAACCATATCTTCAGAAATGTAGATAGTCGAACCGAGATATAACAAACACAGACACAACCAATTATCGAATATAATGAAGTAAATCTGAAATTTTTCTCACCGATATCATCCTATAATGACTATATACTTATAATAAACATCGGATATAATGAATGTATTCTCATGTCATATGTGACTTCGTTATAGTAAGGTTCGATTGACAAAAGAAAAAAAAAAGACCCTGCAAGCCTCCTTTTTGTGCAGCAATGACAAGACAGGTAAAACTTGGCAAATACAAACTCAAACCAATTCTGCAGCCTAAGCTGAAGTAAACTGTAGTTTGCTTTAACTATGCATTAACTATGCATGTTCCATCTGCCATGGTGACCTTCAGGCTCAGCCCACAAAGAGCATTATTTGGCTTGAAGCTTCATATACAGAGATCCAACAAACACATAAAAAAAAAAAGCATGCAAGCAGCATATTCGACAATAATCATGAAGATGCATAGCAGACTAGCACCTGTCCACTTGGCATCCTGCCTATCTCGAAACAGGTCCCATGCAAAATGAATAGAATTCAGAAATAAAATACATCTCAGAGACACCTATGTTCTTCAAATGACTTTCCTTTTCCCTAGGTTGAGTCTGTTTTGGCGCATTATTCACAGGGGTACATTCAAACACTGCAACCATTTTGTGACAAATCAGTGAAGTACATGACAGTGCTGGAGCTTCCTGCAGTGACTATGAACTTGCACAGTAAAGTATAAAAAGGACCACAAAAATTTTGTTAGTGCTTGATGCTGTACCTGTATAGAAAAGGTCTGAGCCCTTACTTCTTTCGGTGAACAAATTCCATTTTCATTCTACAATAGTTTATTCTGTAAGCGGTGGCAATGACGGCTATAAACGGTGAAAAAGGATTGCTGTAATGACTTGTTAAAAGAAAGGAACACATTCAGGTTACAGAGACAAACATGATGTAATCTTCTCAAATTTGTTCAACAACACTGTGCAACAACATGAATGTTTAGATCATGAAGGCAGGATGCCAGCAAATGATTGTTGTCCAAGTACTAGCAGTGATCGGTGTTCTAGGAAGTTGTTAAGGAACAGTTGGCTACATTCCTGTATGTCTTATTCATATGGAACAACCACTACAAGCAACTCTGGACTCTGGCACTCAGTGCTTCAGTGAGTCCATCCTTCTCACGTTTCACCCATTTTGCAGCATGAGGACAAAATCTTCACTTTCCCAATAACGTTGTACATAGTTAAACTAGAAGCTGCTATAACACTGGGAAGTTCAGAACCGCCTTCGCAGTTACATGTGGCATTCAACATGAAAAGGTATCTGAGCTTTAGATGATCAATAAAGGCTAGTGCCCCTTACCACTACACACTAGTCAACCACTGTATTCTATCTGTGATATATATTAAATTGCAGAATGGAATCTGCTAGCTGTTACTGCTCTCATCATATGTTGCCAATAGAGGATGTGGAAAACTTCACAAGAAGGCTTCTTCTCCTTGTAGCTCAAATGCTGGCACTGCACTAAGATGGTGGTGGTCGCTCCTGTACAAAGCAGGGAGTGCACTTGAATGTGCTGCAATCCCATCCTTGTTCTCAGCATGCAGGTGCCAGTTTACTCCCTTCTTAAAGCGTCTGATCCACATTTTACTGAGAGCATTTGAGTTGTGTAGAGGGGTCTGCTTATGAAGTTTTGTGTGTCATCATCTATTGATGACGGCAAACAAAAACGCAAGGGATAGGGACATGCGCACGATGGTATATTCACAGAGAATATATATATTTACTCTGTGTGAATCCTGCACCCTGAAAGTGCACAAATGAGTGCAACCGAAAGGTCGGGATTGTGGCGTGTATAGCCCTGCATCTGATACTGAACACTGGCAAAATTTTGCGCGAGTGCCATGGCACATCTCACCACCCCCTTCTCATTGTACTCCCTACATTTCAGGGGGCACTCTCTTTGGAAAATATTTAAGAAAGGGTCAAATCGTGTCTGGTATAAAGTGTACTAGTATACACTTGGCTGTAACATTTTAAAAGTTATAGAGTGCACTGAAATTCTGTTCTACAAAGGAAGTTTAAGGCAAGTGACACTACCTGCCTGACACTACCAGCTCAATCCTTTTACTGGTGGGACTGTCAACAACTGATGAAGATAACTACTATGCGTTGTACTTTGCCCATTCACAAATAACTAATGTTTCACTCTAAGACACCCGTGTAACAATGAATTCTATTCAAATTTTAAATAGTGGAGACAGCTCAAATTAGCTTCCTTCCAAGTACTTCTCTACAAGGGCTCTCTAAAATGTTGAAATGGAAAGTGCAAAGTGGCACACTGGCTCACTTATTGTCACAAAACAGTTGCAATGTGAGAATGTGATCAGAGTAACTAAAAATGAAGGATATGCACCGTGACGAGGGCAGCACTCAGTCCTCCTCGGCGGGGTCGAGGGCACAGACAACGGCCTTCATGAAGGCGGCCGCAGCGAGTGCAGCGCACGGCTGCCACTCGCGGCCCTTGCTGCCATCCTTGTAGTCGGCGATACCACGGATGAAGGCATAGTTGTCCTTGCGGTTGCCAAAGATAGACTCGACAACAGTGTCGAAGCCGGTGTCAAACGCTCGCACGCCATACTCCTCAGCCAGCGCATGCCGCCGGCTGTCGTCCCGCACCACGCTGCCCAGACCTGAGGCCACGCTGCCAAAGTGTACCACTGGCCGCCCGGGAAGCCTGCAGAAGAAAGGCATTGCGGATCCGTCGAATGAATGCACTGAGGTAGCTCATAACATAGGCAGCTTGCGACTGAAGCAGTCTTATATCATTGTGTGCTTTCCGGAATAAATAACTAGTAAGTGAGCAATCACTCTGCTGTCTTCCTTGTCACTATATTTTCTACGTGCTTGTTTTTACCTATTCACGAGCATGTGCCAAACACGCCCAACAGCTTGCTCTGCTAAAAAGAAATTACAGCAGAACTCATCTCATGATGACTGTCGAGGCTAATGCGAATAGCATTTGAGCAATGTAGCGACAGATCATATTCCTGAATGCATGTTTACTTAACATGTGTAACAGTAATTTTTAGAGTTTCATTGTTTTGGCTATATGCCACATACTCCAACATCATTTCGCTTTGCTATAACACTCGCTTGCCAAGGTTTCCCATCAGCATGGAGGCATGACGACGACTGCATGACGCCGACGCAGTGACAGTGAAATGACGAAGGAATAATAGCGATTGAGCGACAAAGGCGTATAACGATGACAGCATCATGACAATGAGATGTAGACTCCTAAATTACAGCGATGGAATAACGATGACAACGTGACGACGACATGAGGGCAATGACACGACCAAGACAGCATGACGACAACGGTATGAAAAACGATGCATGATAGCATATAGGTGACAACAATGGCATGATAACCGCAATATAATCCCGATTGAATGATGACAGCATGATTACGATAGAATGATGAACTGGGAATAATAGTCGATAGATTGATGAAAGTTGTATGACGACGATGGCATGACGATACTGAAGTTATGATGATGGTGATACGACAGTGTGATGTGATGATACGAAAGTGTGATGAGAACAACAGTATCATGACGACGGCATGACGAGGGTCGGATGTCGAAGTTACAATAATGATGACGGATCAAGACAGCATCTTGACGATGGTAAGACAACGAATGCATGAGGACGATGGCATGGCACCGACATGAAGACAATGGGATGACAACAAATGTATGACCAGAATGGCATGACGATGACTGCATCATGAAACCTGTATGAAGACGATGGCGTGATGACTATGGCATGACAAGAATCGGAAGACGAAGCTGGAGTGACGCTGATGGCATGACGGTAGGACGAAACCGGATGAAGAAGTGGGAATGACAATGATGGCATTACCAAGCTGGCAAGGCGACAACGGTATGACAAAGGATGCATGACATCACCTGTGTTACGATGATGCAATAATGACGATGGCATGACAACGGCAGCATTATCACGACTGAGTGACGGTAACATGATTACGATAGAATTACGAGCAAGAAATGAGGTTGATGAATCAACGAAAGTGGTATAACGTCGACAGCATGACGACAATGAGATGACAACACTGAAGTGATGACGACTGTGAAACGACAGCGTGACGACAGTGGCCTGACGACAGTCGGATGTTGAAGGTACAATATGACAATGGAACGACTACAACAAGATCCCGACGATAATATGACAACGACTGTATGGCGATGATGCACTGACGACGATAGCATGACAACGACATGAAGAGAATGGGATGACTGCGAGTGTATGACAACAATGGTGTGACAATACTATATCACGAAACCTGTATGACGACGACGGCATGACAGGAGTCGGATGAGCAATTGGTTTCATCATACCATGATGGTATGAATAAACCGGATGAAGAAGCGGGAATGAGCATTACCACGATTGAATGACTATAACATGATTACAATAGAAATACGAGCAAGAAATGAGGTCGATGAATCAACAAAAGTGGTATGACGTCGACAACATGACGACAATGAGATGACAACACTGAAGCAGTGGCGCACCGACGGGGGGGTTTGGGGGTTGTAACCCCCCCCTGAGGCCAACTTCACCTTGTGTTTAACCCCTTTTCTTTCCTTGCGCCTTTGAGTACTGCAACTAAGATGTAAGACGCCTAATCGTCTGCACACTCGCAAACTTGCGCAAAAAGCAAATTTTTTAACAATTTCCCGTGAAGAAATTGAAATTAGTGCTGTTTGGATGGTATTAGCAAACTAAGGCAAACTGGGCCCTGGCACAGATCCTGGGTGCGCTACTGCACTGAAGTGATGACGACGGTGAAACGACAGCGTGACGACGATGGCCTGACGACAGTTCGGATGTTGAAGTTACAGTATGACAAAGGAATGACTACGACGAGATCCCGACGATAATATGACAACGAACACATAACAACAACTGTATGACGATGATGCACTGACGATGATGGCATGACAACGACATGAAGAGAATTGGATGACTGCGAGTGTATGACAACAATGGTGTGATGATACTGTATCACGAAACCTGTATGACGACGATGGCATGACAAGAGTCGGTTGAGCAGTTGGTTTTGTCATACCATGATGGTATGAATAAACCGGATGAAGAAGCGGGAATGGCGACGATGGCACGACCGAGACGGCATGACGACGACAGTATGACACAGGATGCATGATATCTATGTGACGATGACGCAATGATGGTGATGGCATGACAACCGTGACATAATCACAAATGAATTACGACATCATGATTACGATAGAATGATCAACAAGTAATGACATCGATGGCACAAACAAGGTGGCTTGATGACGATGGCATGACGACAATGGGATGACGATACTGAAGTGATGACGCTAGTTAAACGACAGCGTGATGGCGATGGCATGACGATGACGTCATGATGATAGTCAGATGTCGAAGTTACAATGATGACAATGAAATGACCAGAACAAGATCCCGACGACGGTATGACTATGAATAAAAGACGATTATGCAGTGGTAACGATGGCATGACAAAGGCATGAGGACAAAGAGATGACAACGAGTGTATAGTGACAATGGCGTGGCGATAACTGTATCATGAAACCTGTATAACGACAATGGCATGATGAGAGTCGGATGACAAAGCTGCAGTGATGATGATGGCATGACAACGACGGTCTGACAACGAAGGCACGATAGCAACTGTCTGATGATGACATGACAAGCGTCATGTCATTACAATGAAATGATGAAGAAATATTGACGTCGATGGAACAACGAAGGCGGGTGATATGACAATGACGGCGTGGCAATTGGATGACATTACTGAAGTGATGACGGTGATAAAATCACAGCGTGAAAACTACGGAATGATGACGACATGAGAAGTCGGATGACAAAGCTGGAATGACGGCGCTGTAATGACTGCGATGGCATAATGACCCCGAACACAAACCTAGTGGCTTACGGTATTAGGCAACTTGGACCACTGGGTCGGAGTCGAAGTAACAACGACAGCATGACGACAGGCAGATCATGAAGCTGAAAACATGACCATTGAACGACCACGATGGCATTACTATGGCGGTGTGACAATGAATGCATGACAACTGTATGACGATGATAGCGTGATGATGACGGCATAACAAGTGTTGGATGACAAAGCTGGAATGACGGCAATGCAATGACCATGACGCCATCACGACCATGAGCCCACACATTGTGGCCCTAGGTACTAAACAAGTTGGGCCACTGGGTTGGGCTAGAAGGCATTAAGACGACTGCATGACGAGATTAAGATATCACGAAGATGGAATGATGACAATGGAACAACCACGACGGCATCATGACCAGGAGCACATACCTAGTGGCTCAAGCAGGTAGATAACTTGGGCCATTAGGTCGGCGTAAGGGGCTAGATAGGTAGATAGATAGGTAGATAGGCAGGTAGGTTCAGAACGGCTTAAGTAGGCAAAGAATGCTATTTGCATTAATATGTCACAGCTATTTTTGTGGGGAGGCAAGGAAGTGAGATTGTCACCGAAAATTCCCGAGACACATACTATTGCCATTGTTAAGATATGAATTGCAACATGTCCACCATGAATGGAGTGCACTCTTTGTTTTGCTAGGTTTACCTGGCAATGGAAGCTGTTGCTACAGCTACACAAGCTGCCTTCACAGAATTTGTGGGCATCTAGCAGGGGTGCTCCACAAGGCGGTCCGAAACTTGCCCCCTACCTTTTCCTTTACCTTGGCACCTTCACTGGCTCACATTACCGGCACACTGACTAGCTGCAAATTTGCCAAGCACCTCAAGTAGAATCATTCAGGAATGCTCCTTCAGAAACGAAGCAGAGAACTTGTGCTTTCTGTTTGATACCTTTAGCTTTCCATTGCACCTGATAGTGTTACATCTGTCATGGTGACCTGCAAATTCTATGGAAGACCAGATGCTATGAAGCAACCTTCTACGGTGGGCTCAGGGAGTCATTGTCCCCTTTCGGCCTCCCTTACCTGCCCCTTTTACACGCCAATGCATACAATCCACACGGCAAACAGCAAGAAGTGTATGCATGTGCACACACAAAACAGCATAAAACAACGCAAAACAACACAAAACAAAGCATTGGAACACCTATAATACGATTTTCCCTGGCCACAGGAATAGAAAGCAGCAGCTGGAAAATACTACTTAATCATTACGTAAACCAAGTGTCTCGGTGACTGACCATCAGAGACATTATATGTGCAGGGAGATGTATCAGTGAGTAATGTGTGAACAATGCTCTGCTGTCCTAAACTTCTAATGCATAAAGATAGCGACAATGTGCTGTATGAATTGGCCAGAATTCCACATGACACAAGAGTGGCTCTTGCTCCCCTGCCAATACATTACTCTATCATTGAAGCAATGCAGTACAGAAAATACCAACGAGAGAGCATCCACTCAAAATTAGCCCATTTTAATGAAGTTCACTTGACATTTCCCTCATTTTCCAGATGTCATAAAACCTTTTCAATAGCTGTCTCTTACTAAGTTTTCCAAGTTCATAGACACCATGTTGAAATAAAAGACAATAGATTTTCTATTCGACTTGCACTGATATGCATTACTTGGTGCACCAGGATTTCTGTAAAGACACAACTACTCAGCTGTTTTGCAAATCTTGCAAGGCCTCTGTCAACCTAACCAAAATCTATCGGATAGTACTATAGCCTTTTCTTTTTTTAAAATTAAATGAAGCAAATTGGGGAGGTAGACTTCTTTAGTACCGGCTATCCCAATCTAATATAGTCATCACAGAAGAAGCATGAAAATTCAGAATAAAAGTGGGAGGCAACTACACAGAGAGCTACTGTAGTGCTCTATCCTGTCGCCTCTTTTCTTTCTCCCAAATTTTCATGCTACTTCCATGGGAGCAAAATTTTGGTTACTTTTGATAATAGCCATAGAAAATGCTCAAAGTCTATGTACTCCAATGTTAAAAAGGAATTTATGAAAGATGCGCATTCTACTACATTATTACGTATGCTTTCTCAAAGCCTCTTGTGAAAGCCTTTAAGAGAAAGAAAGGAAGAAACCAGTGCAAAAACTGCATATAATAAAGTTAATGAAGAAAACTGGAAAAACAATGTGGGGAATTAGCTAATTCCATACCTGAAATTCAGTAAAATGCAAAATGTTTAGGCAAATGCATGTGCTCACCTGTGGTCAGATGCTCCTGGCGGAGGAGCTGGGTGAGCCACTTCAATGAGGTCCTTCGCTCCGATGGACATGTAGAGTCGATCAGAGGACTCCGGGGGGCGTGCAAAATCTGACTCTTGGTCTGCCAGAGCCCGTAGGCCATCTTCAATGTAGCGCTCCCAGGGCCGCAGCTCGGGGTCTGTGGCACCCTGCTGCCACATCTTTTCAGCTAGCTCCTGCAGCCTGCACAGCAGAGGAATGCGGGCTGTGAATAAGCGAGTGTACACTGTGGTCCACTGTTAAATGAAACACGTCAAAGCGCTACTGTCACTTAACTCGCACTCCAGCTGAAGTGCTTGCTGAAGCTACATCAAAGAAGTACTGCACAGGGGTGTAGGAAGATGCCAATGCCACCAACCACGAGTTGTCTGCTAGTACCAAGCTGGCCGCTTCCAGACTTGCCAGACAGGAAGATCCACACATGCTGTGCATTCTTGTGCTCTATTTAACAGTGGACCCCACTGTATGTTACTCATGTCACAGCTCCTTTCCTTCCTTCAGCTGCAGTGCACTGTGTCACTGCCTCTTCCCCCTTCTTCAGCTTTCGTGCACTGTTCTTCCCAGCTCTGGGACTTCTTTTCAACTATGAGCAGCGGTTGCCATGAAGCTTATGCAGCATAGATGTTGCAGCTTATTTGTCACTGATAAACAGACAGGACACACAGATTCTACTTGCAAGCTCACAACTGCTGTTATGGTAAAAGAAAAAGAAAATCGTGAAAAGTCAATGCAGACATAGGCTGTACCTGAGCTCAGGTGGGCACCATGTCTTGACGCTGTAGGCAAGCTCTGATGGGGAGGGCTCACGGCTGCCCGGCAGGTGGTCAGGGGAACGATGCTGTTGTTCAGCAAACAGGTACACATGCTGGCCGGTCGTGGCATTGGTGCTGCCATTGATGTTGCCGTTGGTGGCAGACGGCACTGGCCTGGGTGCTGACACCACCACATCACCCAGGCGGACGTGCTGGGTGTGATCGGTGTAGTGAGGCACTCCGCCTCCGACGCCAACTAGGAAGACGTAGTCGACCTTCTGGAAAGTACCTGCAACACAAGTGCAACACATACGCTGCCTGTAGGCTGGATTGTCCAACATAAAATGACTTAATTGATATGCATGAAGTAATGAAAGCAAAGGCATATAATAGTTATGCACATGAAGGCACAAACAAAAGGCTGATAAGTGTGCGGCAAGATGGATACCTGGCTGGGCTTTGGTGTGGTCACGAAAATATTTGTGTGGTCAGCTGAAAGGCCAATGGTCAAGTAAGGTAGAAGGAACACAGGGCGATGACGACGTGTGTGTGATGTCTACAGCTCATTTACCAGTGTTCTCTATCAGCAAGCACGTCTGTACACACATCACCTTTAATGAGCAAAAAAATTATGCGGATCCCACGCGCTGTGGGAATCAATGTAAGCAAAGCTTTCTGTGCTGTTTGCTTTGATTGACGATAATTAGCGGTGATGTCAATGGCGAATGTTTAATTTCTGCAGTGTTTAGTACAACACGACAGTGGTGAGTTGATGTTAAATGTTACCTAACGTGCACCATTGCTGTTTGTCTGCGTAGTACACAGAACAGACAGTGAGACATCTTTGCTTGAAGTATCATTGTGCGCCATTGCTCATAACCTCCAAGAAGGTTAGTATTGTCATTGTCTCACATGGCACATCACATCGTGGCACAAGTGTTAAACTTTATTTAAATTATGGCAGTGCTTAAAGTCAGAGGGGCCTGAGGGGGCCCCTCTGACTTTAAGCACTGCCATAATTACATTTGCCCTTACATTTTTTAAGGAGGGGCTCGGCCCCCCCTCGGCAGGTCAACCGTAGCACTATGGTACACATTGAACAAGCGCTGGAGGTGATTTTATTACCTACAGTAACGCCATAGAGGCAAAGCTACCACAGTGGGCACAGAAGTGTTGATTTAGCTTCAACATGCGGCCACTTCCATAGTGTCATCTAGATACTTTAACGCGGCTTTGTGTCTGCACAGCCTGCTTCAGTTGTCCGCTTGACAAGTTTAGATGGTGTTTATTTTTCAGAAATAGTAGAACCATATCGTACTGTACCTTGAACTTAAATTTACCTAATTTGTCCGCAACCACTGTCGTGTATAGTAGTAGTGTTTTCTTGCCTTCTCATTTCACCTTTTCACTCTCCCACCCTCCCCCACCCAATGTATGCGAGCTGCGAGCGAAGAGTGGCAAGGCTGTCATCACTCTTTTCCCTGACTCTGTCGGTTCTACCCATTCTCTGCCTCCTCTACCTACGTCTTCTCTATCATTCTATCTGCCTTCCCTCTGGACTGTTGCACATTAGTACAAAGGTAAGCGCTGAAGCTTCTGCAATACTTTTGCGGGGGTCACAGACAATTACAGCAGTCAAGAGGGTACTGTGGTGACACCCAGGGAACTTCAGAGGGCATTTTGGCGTAGCGATGAAAAGGTCAAAATATGTTTCTTGCGTCACCTTTCCTCTATGCCGCTCTCCTGCCAAGTATGTACACGATCTAAACACCTCCTCAATGCGGTGTGCCAGACAGCAACAGCATCAACAGCAGTGGAAAGGTCGAAGGAAGAGGCAACAAGATCGTCACTTTAATAAGTGACAGTGATGCCTAGCTCCTGTACTATGGGGTCTTCTTCGAGCCAGCACTCCATGGCCACTGCTTCCCAGCAACACATTTTGGGGTCCTGTCAGATATGTCTACACATGGCATGAGTAGCTTCCTGCGGAAGCTTGGTCTGGTTGGGGCACCATTCACAAGCAGTGGCAATGAAAAGTGCTTTAAACTCTTGTTTCCCAGAGGGAGTTATCACTCTGTGTGGTGGTGCCATTACCAGGGTGGTGACATAGCTTCTACGGCAACCCATTGCGATGCGCTGGCTGCATTGACATAACAATGCAAGCTTTTCAGCTGGATACGGACACATGGTTGTCTCTCAACCGGCATCACAACTGAATCCATTAAACCTGCAAAGTGCATACTCTTGATACTGATATACTACTGTGTTACGAAAGGGAACATTGTCATCCACCTGACATTTCCTCCACCTTGTGGGATTCTGCAGAACTGATTTGCCATAACCACTGTGTAATGCATACATCTTCCTTGCATTCCTATTATAGCTGCATAATGGCTTTTGTGTGACAATTTTAAAACTTGCATGGCAATAAGCCCATTTTAACCACTAGAAGCAGGAAGCCATTCTTTGAGGTGTGTTTCTTTTTAACAATTCTTAGTTTTAAAAAATTCCTTTAGAATAATCCTTAATTATGCTAAATGCCATGACTATCTCTGTTCTTCTCTTTCTTGGAAGTCTCTTCTTGCATCTTTGTTTCACTTATCTGTACACTCTGCACACAGGTATATGGCGCTGAGAAGATACTGTGAACATACTGAGAAGAATGTCTTTGATGCTGACACGGCAACGTACCCTTAGGATATTAGCTGCATACCTGCAAGCGCATATTCTGGATAGTCTGTATACCTGCAAACTTTTCTCATTGTGTGGGTATGTCATAAATAAAGTAAATAAATGGGTAACACGGTCAGGCAAGTGCAATGTATAATGATGCTAATGTTTAGATGCAGGCACAGCCTCTATTTAAGGGCGACAGTAATGCACATTAAACGCAAACACCCACTATGGTGGTTATCTTAGGTTGCCTACACTTTGTGTACCTCTCTGTTGCTCACTTCTTTGCTACTTGCCTCCAGAAATGGGTAGTGTGTATTGATGGCCATGGAATGGAAGCGCTATAATAATGACGAAATTATCATGACTGAACAAGGACGGCTTGACAACCGCGGCATTACGACGACAGGGTGACGACAGCTGCGTGATGATGATTGCGTGCTGACGACTGCATGTGAAGAAGGAAAGATGACGACGGAGTGACAAGACAATGGAATGACCATATTTGAATGACAATAATGAATTTACGACAACTGAGTGACAACAAAGTGAGCGACAATGACAGAATGACGATAATGGAACAATGAAGATGGAACGATGACCATGGAATGACCACAGCTGCATGACGATGACGGCATGACAATGACTGCATCATTACAAAGGCATCACGACTGCATGTGAAGAAGGAATGACGACATTTGAATGACAATGATAGAATGACGACAACTGAGTGACGATGACAGACTGACAACGGTGGATCGATGAGGATGGGACCATAACGGAGTGACAATGACAGAGTGACAACAGCATAACAATGACGATGTACCCACAAAGGCCTGAGGATCACAGCATGATAAAGACACAATGACAACAACTTAGTGATGACAGCGAAACGGTGGAACCACATCGAGAGTGACCAGGACAGAGTGATGAGGACAAAGTGATGAGGACAAAGTGAGAGAGGCAGAACAATGAGAATGTAACCACGAGGCTTGAGGAGCATAGCATGATCATGACGAAATGATGACAGCAGTATGACGTTGATGGCATGCTGACGACTACATGATTACAAGGGAGTGACGACTGTACGACGACAGAATGATAATGCGTGATGACAAAGTGATGAATGAAAAATGACAAAGAAATGACGACAATGGAATGATGACGAAGTGACAACAGGCTATATATGGTATCTTGTATACACTATACCCGGACAATGAAGGAGTGATAGTGACGACGTGACAGCGAAAGTGTGTGTTGGAGATTATGCCGGTGCTTGTGTATGTCATCTGCCGCCCCCCGGCCGCCTCACTTTGCACTATATTCGATACTGGTCTGCCCTATACCTGGACAATCACGCAAGACAGTAGGAAACACCCAGCAAGCCAGCCCCCGACATATAAACAGTAGCACACAACTAGCGGCGCATAACCAGTGGTCCAAGTTGCATAATCGGAGAGATCGTAGTAGTCAGCACCCAAAAAGTGGGGAGAAGCGTCCAAGAAAACTTCACTTGAAGATACACAAAAAAGTATGCCGCATTCTCTTACAGTGCGTTCCCCTACTAATAGAGAGTACAACATGCAGTGTGCCAAGAAATACAAGAAAGTGAAGCTAGTGAATTTGGAAAAGTGTAAATTTTGGCTATTTGTAATTTTTGTAATAGAAAATACTCCACAAGAACTCTCAAGTAAAGATATTTATGAAGTATTGCCTTTTTAATACCCAAGGCACTTCCAAACCTCTGAAAGATCCCTTGCAGGGTCTCATTAAAGAGAGTAGGTAACAAGAGGGTACGTCAACAAGAGCCCGGAGTGACTGCTCAATTATGAACAGGAACCGGATGTCTAGGCACTAAAAATGCTGTTTTATGGGCCTATAACAGGCAATAAATTTAAGTTGTCGTTTAAGGAATATAGGCTCCAAGTAGTACTGTCCTTTAGGCTCATATATAGGCTCAAATAATAATAACTTTCGCTGTGCATCTGAGGATAAATTATGATTTTCTAAGGAACAAAGCCAACTATGTTTTGTCAAATTCACTTTTGTTTTTCGATAAAACAAAATGAGGCAAGTCGCATAGGTTACAAGATTTATCTGAAATTTAGTACAACTATACACCACAAGAAAAGTTGGAGAAGCACTAACAAAAAACAAACACCTTCTCAAGATTTTGGGGTTTCATATTGCACCTTTTTTCACTGACAGCATGCAGAATAGTAACACTCAACATACACGAAGTTAGGGGAACTTATTCGTATTTCGGAGTGTTTGATGATCCAACACCCTATGGAATTATAGAATGTTTGCCTGTCAGAACATTTGACAATTCTTTTAGTACCAAAAACTCTGGATTTTTGTCCTAAGCAGATTGAAGTTTTGAGCTAACTCTATCAGCAACAGGTCCTGGCATGGTGGCAAACCTTTCTTGAATGTCCAACTTGAGCCCCACATTCTGGGTCAGAGTTGCACTCCAGCACTCAAGTTTCTCGATGACGTTGGCTAAATATATTAAAAAAAGCGCTCAAATATGCTGAGCCGCAGTCTGTTGTACAATCGCGCAGTGCAGTTTGAGCCTTTCTCACAGCGATTCCCTCGTAAGCTGCAAAGCTGTTAATGACAGCCTTTACACCAGGAAAGCGTGGTAATAATTGGCTGCCTTCAACCAATTTCCCCAGTGGGTGATTATATTATAAACAAAATAAGGCTAAGACAACACACAAAAATATGCATTTTTATGATCTGAGAGTCCAATATAGTCACCAACATTGAAATAGGCATTTATAAGCACAATAAAAGCAACCGGTCTCTAGTTATGACTTAAGAGGAGCGAAGGGAATGGTGGCCATACCCAGCAGACGTGTGGTCGTGTTGCCAGCAGCTATGATGGCCGCTCGAGAATGGCCCACTGCAGGAAGTTTCGTTGAGACCACTCTGTGGGCACCAATGTTGCCCAGGGTGTACACATTGGACTCGCCTGCATGAGAGGAGGGAACAGATATGGGGGCAGGCAGTCACACCACCATGCGCACCATCTGCTACCCCCCTACATGAGTGCAAATGTGCATCTTCACTTCCACTTCTTCAAGCAAGCATCACTCTTGCTAATACTTTTAAGCAGTGCAACCTCTAGCAGCTTACAGAAAGGCTATTCTGAAGTAAGCAACAGAGTCAACGCACTTGAAAATGACAAGTTGCTAACTAATGTCAATGAGAAACGCAGCTGCTCACACCTTTTTGTCCTGTCACTCTTCTATTACTTCTGCCAAATTGCTGCATGCTGAGAGTGATATTTTAAGAATGCCGCCCCTTTTCTTTTTCATGACGAAAAAATTAAACAAACAAAAATGTCTAGATTCAATGTTCATGCATGCATGTATGTAGTCGCTTTCAGTTCATAATGGAAAGGCAGTTTCTTTAATAAGTAAACTGAATAAACAGATTAAGTTCATGACAGTACCATGCATGAAGACATCAGGTCGCACATACCTTCAGTCTTGTAGCGCACGAAAGTGTTCTTGTTCTCAATCATGACGTCAACGGCTAGCTTCTCGCAATACTGGGCTGTGATGATGGCAATGGTTGGCTGCTGCGAGCCATGCACTGTGGGCATCTGGCGAACCATCTTCACCTCTGTATAATGGTAAAAGCAAATCAGTGTGCACACTCACTTATGGTATGGTAGTTATTTTTCACTGCACTCCAGTCAACCAAAGCAGAGTGTGCTGAGGGTAAAGGGCGCAAATGAAACTTTCAACACCAATTACATTTTGGTGACATGCAGCACATACTGTCATTTTGCTCTACATTACTGAGCAATTTGAATTCTGTGCTATTGAGCACATTTCCACTTGAATATATGCGTTATGTTGCAGAGTGAGGCTGTCAATTATATTCTCATTCCATTTCATGGAATGAGGTAGTGGCATAATTTCAGTCCTTTCAATGCCATGTGATATGAAGCGCAGTGCCGACACGTGTCGAACCTGATTGGCTATCTTGTGTTACGTCATCAGGCAAGCAGCCTTGTTATAGTTCACTGTCTGCGAAATAAAGCAGTTCTGCATGTGCCCTCGGACCGGCTCTGTCACTCTGTCACCCGCTACAACAGTGGCGACGAGAATGGGATCTGAAGGGAAACTGATCTGGATGGAAACTGAATGTTCACGCAAATTTCCATTCTGAGAATGGCTGCACGTTACTGCTTTTTCTTTAATTTCCAGAAAGGTGCCACATAATAACAGCTCTGGCAATGTGGAGCTTTGCTGTTGTAGACTGTGTGGCAGGAATGCCTGAACATACCTGCGTATCCATGCATGAATGTGGTGCTTCCAAGGTAAGGTAAAGCCATATTCATGGAAACAAAGTCATTCCATTCCCATTCAATTCCAGCTACAATGTAAGCACAGCTCCATTATGATTTGATTTATGCACGATTGGCCACCATATCACTCAAGGCTTCCAAAATAATGGAATGATTACGGAGTCAATCCAATTCCGGTATGGCAGCTCTGCAAAATTGGTTATTCATAAATAAGCCCTCTCTACAGCAAAAGCAACTTGCCAGTGTCATTCTGGACCACACGGGTGAAGCTCCCAGACTCCATCTCTTTGATGAGGTTCTTCGACAGCAGCTCACGCAGATGCAGGTGAACCTCTTCAGGGGCGTGGTTGGTGTTCCTAAGTAATAGCAAAGCACAAGAGAGTAGACCAGTGGTGTTGACTTCAAGGAGTTGTTTCTTAGCAATAAGGCCACTAAATCCTTGAAGTAGCAGTGCGCCTTTCATGCACCTTCTCTCGTATGTGGTGCAAAATGCTGCCATCATGCATCAGATACAGAAATATAACAAAATTGTGCAAACTGTGAAACAGCTAATTAGCCCAGTTAATTGTCAATATGGTCAAATTCCAATTTAACAAGAACCTCAGTTTAATGAACTGCTTAACCGTTCTACGATATTTGCCCATAAGACTCTGCATAACTTTTTTCAATTTGTTCACTAATTTTGACTTGCACTTTCAATGTAATTAAATCACTGCACACATCACATATACATTTCAGCACTCTCCATTAGAAACACATTGAACTGGACAGAAAACCCCATTGCTGTAATATTTGCCAGTCTAGAACCTAGACAAGCGTGCATTGACCACAATCTATTCATGCTCACAGGGAGATAAGGTAAGAGCACTTTGTTGGAACAGACACTATCTTCGATGAGCTTAGACCACCGGTCAAATCTAATAGTGAAGCCGTTTCATTGATTTCTGCAGTCAACATAGCAATTACTGAAGTCTAATGATAGCATAACAAACCATACACTGAGATGCTTTTCAAACTATGCCATCATTTGCACTGAAAAATATGCTGGATGGTAATTTTCAGCAGTTTCTTGAAAACCAATGCAGCGGAGGCTGTTTGAAACAGCTCTCTTTGAATGACACTCATGCTCATCTTAAAAAAGGGGGGCAGTGCACGAAAAAAATGTGCAAAAAAGAGAGTGGATGACACAAATGCTGCAACTGCAGCGTTTGTGTTGTCTACTCTCTTATTTGAGTTGTGCTTTTGCACACTTCCCCCTTTTTCAAGATGAGTGAATACAACCTAGCCCAACTGTTTACTTTACTGACACTATGCTACCTGCTTACATTATCATAATGCAACATTCCATTGACAGAGATTTCTGGATTTGCATTTATGAACATAAACCCTCGCAAAAAATAATGTAGGCGCTCAGAAATAGCTTTGAATTTTTACAGTATGCCCAGCCTATCATATTGTTAAAATCAATATGCTAATGAATAAAAAAAAAGTTATATGAGAAGCGGGGTGCCAGTGCCAATAAATCGGCATTTGTTAACCATTAGCAAAAGAAAAGAAAAAAAGAAAAAGAAAGAAAAAAGAAAGAAAGGCACTGATAAATCTTAGAAAGCTGCTACAATTTTGACAGCTTTCTAACATAACATCAAGCACAAGCTTAGAATGAAAGAAGAGGTTTTAATATGCCACAGGTATTTACATCCTGTGAATGCAAATTGCTGAGTGAATGGCGTGCACATAAGTTTCAGGAAAATCACAGCAGTTTTAGGGGCGAAGCTCCTTAGGGTGTGGGTCTGTCCCTCCTCTGTAGTATGTAGTAGTAGTAGGTAGCCACGTCTACTTTTATGAAAAAAAAAAATTCCGCAAGTTGTGTCCGTAGCGCGGAATCGAACCAGGGACCCCTCGCTTCCGAACGCGCGGCGCTAACCACTACGCCACGAAGCACACATGGAGACACGCACCACGATGACAATAAATACCCAACATTAACGAAAGACTGCGCGTTTCTAACGCGTTTGTGCTAGCGCGTTACGGCGCGTGTAAGAAGCTGGTGTAAGACGCTGTGGCCTCTCCGCCTTACCCCCGTATTCATAAACGCTCCTCGACTTGAACTTGACTTGCCACCGCCTTGGGCAGCGCGTTCGAAATGCGTTGAAGGCGGTGGCAAGTCAAGTTCAAGTCGAGGAGCGTTTATGAATACGGGGGTTATACTCTCTCAGCAGTCATGTGATAGCGTCGGCAAACGCGGTGCACGTTTCGGCATGTGTAAACGGCTGCGTAAGACGCTGTGGCCTCTCCCCCTTACTAGAGAGTACTGCACGTTTCTAACGCGTTTGTGCTAGCGTCCCCTTAAGCGGGAGATGGTGCAATTATAATGAAGGGCGCTGTTATAAAATAGGAATGACGTCACATACGGCGCGTGTCATTGGTGGAAGTCAATCGTTCCATTTAGTGCGGCGAGACTGGGCGAATTACACGGAGGATTCACGGTTTACCGATGATTCCCTCCGGAGCTTCGCCCACTCATCATCATTCACCCCGTGGATATGCGGTGATTTTTTTGTTGACGAGTGAGGTTGCACACAAGATAGCGGCACTTACTTGGAGAGTTCAGTAAGGGACACAGGGTTGGGATAAGCTGACTCAATTATCTCCAG
Source organism: Dermacentor silvarum (assembly GCF_013339745.2). Classification (NCBI taxonomy): domain Eukaryota; kingdom Metazoa; phylum Arthropoda; class Arachnida; order Ixodida; family Ixodidae; genus Dermacentor; species Dermacentor silvarum. The sequence continues at coordinate 116,160,677 of NC_051159.1, read as the reverse complement.
GACCTTCTCTTGAGTGAGCTCCATCTTGGCCTCGAGTGTGCTGTCATCCAGAGACACTGAAAGTGAAATACCATCCAGCTTCACAACTGAGCTGAAGGTTGTTTGGTTGTGGAGCCTAATGTGGAACATTGCAGACACTGTTTCCGTATTGCGGCAAAGTATTAAAACCTTTGGCATTGCTATATGGTCACCCCTGCTGGTGACCATATATCAAAGTATAGATGCCTCTATGACCTGTATAATTCCCTCATTATCAGAACATACCAGTGCTAATTAATGCAATGCTATAGAAAGGCTTTACAGATAGCCCTGTCAGGTTTTCAGGGGCCGGAACATTTTTAAACAGACTCTATAGACCTTCCCAATGACAGCTACCTGATCTGTGTAATGCCCTCTTGACTGTTCTAATTTATTTATTTATTTATTTATTTTCAATACTGCTGCTCTCCTTCGAGAGCGTGGCAGTTGGGCAGTACAATAATTCTTCTGTACAGTGCAGTCAAACAAAAATGCAGGTTATACAAAAAGGATATATACAGTGCATGTCACATTACGCATGAGTCCACCAAAAAAGCATTGCAGAGTGCAGCACATGCTTTATACCTCTGCACAACAGTCCAGAAAGACTTCTGTGAAAACAGATGGCGCTTCAAAATTAATTTACTGATTCAGTTTTAGATCCCAAAGCTACAGCTGAGGTACGAGAAATGCCATGGTTCATGGCTATGAATTAAACCTGATGCTTTCTCGCATATGCGCATTAAGATCTCAGTACACAAGCATATTCACATTCTGGCCTCACTAAAATGTGACTGCTGCAGTTGCTAATAACTACAGATAAAAATAGTAACTGCCTTTACAGCATACAAAGTAATTAACAACTGCGAAACAGTGCCAACACAATGCATGTGATATGCAAGCACTTGAAGTACGTCATAGTTTTTGACTCTGATAGAACACTGTTTAACATGTAAGAAAATATAATTGAGTCTAAAACCTGTACAATTTATGAAAGTATGGCCAGCAGCACACTTTGGTGCTCAAGACATAAAAGCTTCACTAACCGAGCAATGTGAAAACTTTATTTTTAGGCACTGCAATTTATAAAAATGAAGTGTATATAGCCAGTGCTGTTAGGTTGATGCGAGGTTAGAAAAAGCAGGTAAACATAACATCAACATTCCTGTGAGTTGGGCATTACTTTAACCAAGCACACTCCTGTTTAATGGCAGTACAATTGCTAATCATCAAGCAGCATTTATTAAGACAAACATCTGTAGCAAGTATCAGTATGCAACCATGTATAAAGAGAAAGACTTCAGTACCAAATTCAGATCTAGACAGACAATTTCAAGCACTGCCTTAAGCATGTTAGATTCTGTTAATCTGCACACAGACTACTGTCATGCAGTTTGTAAGCAATTTGTCAAAGACTACCAGGGGAGGCTATTGCTTCATGGGCAGAAACAAAGCACATTCTTCATATCAAGAGTAGATGAGCCTGTTTTAGGATTCAAGGAATGAGGGAAGTTCGTTCAAAGAAGTTCATTCAAAGAAATATTTTGATAACTATCGATGTGCGAGCAGTATACTTTTTCAAATAACATTCAAATAACACTGGCTTCAAGCATCGCCAGTAGTTGAGGGGTAAGCAAAGCATGTTTATATTGTTCAAACAATGTTCTGCCATATGCTAACGCACAGAAATGAAGGTGCTCCTACCTGCCTAGAATGCGAGCATTAGACTAAATCAAATTTCCAATTATGCGGTTTAAGGAGACTTTAACCTGTACTAATCGTTGGTGAAGATGAACAGAAATATCCCAAACTTTGGGATGCCAGACAACAAAAACCCCGATTTCTCCCCAGTGTGCCTCATCGTAAATAACACCCGATCTTTACCCCCCAATTTTAGAAAACATAAAGCCTGAAAATGAAGGACCCTATATAAACACAACACATAGCATTATGGATTCACGTATGGGGAGCTTTATTAGTGCAATATGAATTAACTCTGCACAAACGGTAATAATAAACATAAAGATGCCCTACACCATGTGCATCCATGCATCCTATAGTTAGTAACCCAACTTATTGTGCAAAACAATTTTCCATTTGCCCAGCCATGATGCCTTCTGCAGCAGAAAATACTTCTTCACTGAGAAGCCAGACTATGATTAGACTATTGTATTTTGAATTCGAGGGTTTTACAGAAGCCCGTCTGGTCAGGATGAAACATGAAGCAATAAAACTACAGACACCGACCGAAAGAAATGCTAAAAATGACTAAAAGACGTTTCCGCTTCGCTATGGAAGCCTTGTTCACAATGAGGTGAAGGAAAGTTCGTGAAGCTTATGTATTCTTCAGCATGTGATGTAAGCAGTGCGTGGATGACGGGGGGAGGGTTCCCTCACTTCGATTGAGCATGTGATAAGTTTTCTGTATCTCCAACGACTCCAGATAGAGCTGCGATTTCAAGTTTCTTTCTTGGCCGATAATTCTTGAGTTTTCAAAGTCAATCTTGTGGCCTGTTGCATCCGTATGCTCAGCAAGGGCATTCGAAACTGTTCCGTTTTTTTTTTTTTTTTTTCATATCTGATAACAGCAGCGTGTGAATGCAGGGCCAACAGTACTTTTAGTGCCTTCTATTGACAGCCACTAGTGTTATCAATGAGGTTATGCATGATGGATACTGTGGTGCAGGAGGTTTCCTGTCTAAACTCAGAAAAGAATATGCCCTATTACCAATGCTATTGCGTGCTTCGTGTACTACTATTCAGCATGTCCTTATTGAAGTTACCATGTCATGATTGCTTCAGAGGCACAGCACCAGTGACATGCAACATTTCCTTCAAGAGGAGATGAAATGTGCTCTGAGCTGCGATGCTTACTGTATATACCGTATTTACTCGATTGTAAAGTGACCGCGATTGTAACGCGAGGGGTGACTTTTCATTGCGTCCATCAAGAAAAACAAAACCGCAAAAGTAACGCGAGGGGTGACTTCTTGTTGCGCCGAGCAAAAAAAAAATAAAAGAGAGAGAAGAAGAAAATCGCTGAAGTAACGCGAGACCACCGGATGCATGAAAAGTCGCTGTTTCGCTCGAAAGGCGAAGCATTAATTGCGATGGCAAGTTAGTAGAGAGCTATACGGAGTAAGGATAGTAGTTTTATCGGCTGCATAAACTTGGACACATTCGCTTATTAACTGAATTAACAAGCATAGTATCAGCGCGCACAAGCAAATATGAGTAGACCACACTCGATGACCGCAGACAACCACTGTCAAAACGCTGGCGTGAGCAAGCGCGGCAGCACCAGCGACCGAAGGTTCGTGCGGTCTATCATTTCAATGGAAACTAAGCAGCGAAAGCACAGCGCATACAAAGGTAAAAGCTGTGTGGAGATCACTTTCAAGCTACGGTACGCGCGACAGCCCACAGCCGCGCAAAGTACAAGTATGCGGTTGGTGGCAGAGTAGAAGCCGCGCCCCCTCCCTCCTGCGCTGCCTTCTGGCTTTCTTCCTTTCACGTGGGAGATTGAGTCGCCAGTTCCCCTTGCGCCCGGTCGCAAGATACGCATTTGGTGCCGCAGCTAAACATCACCTCCGCTCCCTGCCTCCCATCCCCCACGGGTTTTCGCACGATGGAAGACACCACGTTTGCTCTCCGCCGTACGTTCGCTCTCTGTGAAAGCACGCGTCCCTCGCGCGCTTTCACTCGCACATTTTACTGGTTGATTAGAATTGGGTGTATCATTGCGCTTTTTAGATAACTTGAATTTCAGTATTCGATTGTAACGTGAGGATCGACTTCAGTGTTTAAAGATATCTCCAGCAATTTTGAGACATTTTCAAACCGGTACCTCAGTAGAAACACAGGGTACAGCTTACGCCACACCTCAATAGTAGCGAAGAAACCCAGGACAAACTATGGCATGCAAACTATCGAATATGAAACCATGCGTTTATGTAATACGTACCCTAACATTGTTGATGTCGCTAGAGATTGTAGAACTCTTCGCCAATTTAAACACTTCATAGTGAACATGTTTCTCTCTTCTGATCTAGATATGCTGTACAAATGTTAAAGCAACAGTGAATTCTTCAGTGTAAAAGGTGCTTGGTTGTTGCATTAGTGATGTAATAATTAAATTCTTTAAATGTTACTTTTATGTTAGTCATGTATTAACTCGTTTGTATGTTATTTTACTAGCAAATGGTGTTCCGCAGTGTGCTTCAAAGATTGTTTTGTATGTAGTTATGAAATGTCTGTTTTACAAACTGCTTTTGTAACTTGCAAATTCCGCTATCTCTGCTGCCCCAGCGAGGTAAGGCCTAGTCAGGAGATTTAAGCCCTCCTTTTGCCTTACCTCGCGGGCAAACCTTGTACCTGTTTTGCCCGAATAAAATAATAAAAAAAAAAGGTAGAAAAAATCTGGGAAAAAACTCGCGTTATAATCGAGTAAATACGGTAGTGATCAACAGTGGCTTTAACAAGGAAATCCTAAGGCTGGAAGCAACATTTCAACAAGTCACGTGGTCAAAACATTGACTTCAGTCTCGGGTCTCCCTTGCTTGGACACTGTTGGTCATTCCAAGTCACCATCTCCCTGCAAACTCCTGCCCTGTTAAGATCACTGCATATAATATTTCCAATAATACCAATGGCTGTCAACAGCAGTCACAGAAGTTACTGCCAGTAATGTACCCATGCGTTGCTGCAAATATATGTGAGATATACACATTACTATCATTCCCCTAGACGAGGTTTAGTATGACACTCAATATGCAAGCCATGTGTTTAAACAGTACGAATGTTGGCATGCTCATGGAGCTAAGCTTCCTAAATGCAGGCATGCTAAAGACAGCCGGGCAGCATCTCCAAGATGCATGCATTATAAGTACAGTCGCCACCTTCTCGATGCAAGAGGTGCACGTGGCCAGAGTTGAACTTGACGATTCCCTCCAGCTGGGGGGCAAAGCTGTCTGGAAGCTCAGAGTCCTGCCCCAGAGTCAGGGAAAGCCAAGGGTCTGCAAGTCAGGCTGCCAGTGGCTCAGCTGGCACAAGGGGCAAATGTGTGCTCTCGCTGCATAAACCTTGCGTGGATCCTCGGGGAATGTGCCCTAACTCTTGAGGATGCTTCCATGACTTAGGCCACAGGACATGGCCAGTTTTGGATGCTCAAAAGTAGGTATCTGCTGCTGAATGCAGCCAGATTTGTGTGAGCTCCGAGTGAGCTCTATGGTGTTAACAGAGTGCTAACTTGGGTTGGTTGGTTGGTAAATACTTAAGCAAAGAAACTGTGCTTTTGATCAGGACAAAAGAAGCAACACAAACAAGCGCTCACTAGCAACCATAACATTTGTTTGTAGTGAAAAACAACATATACGTACTTATATGTAGCTTTTCACAATGAATAAACATTACGCTTGCTAGTCAATGCTTATATGTGTCATCTACTTTTGTCATGTTCAGAAGTGCTGTTCTTTTTGATCAAATACACAATGTTTTAGTCTCACATAGGAAGCACACTGCCTCTGTTGCAAAGACTGCCACATTTTTGTCTTCAGAGACATTCCAGTGTGTTGAGACAATGCTGCTAAGGTTAACATTAAACTCGCCCTAAGCTCATGACTACATTTTTTTTCTCTGTCCAGATATTGCATATACATCGCACAAATGTGAATGCCCCAGTGAGGCTACATGAACAAAGATAGCTTTCACACCCCTGGAACCCTATTCAATGATTACAGTGAGGAAAAACATGTGGTAAGATGGATCTTACTCGGGCGTCGGGGAGGCTCAGTAATGTTCTCCAGTTGTCGCATTTCAATCTCCACCTTGCGCATGCTGACATATTTAATCTGCATCAGCTTCATAATCTTCTTTATGAAACCCACATAATCTGCAAAGAAAAATTCCAAACAAATCCGTGTAATCAACCACTGCTACAAATTCAGCTGTCGTAGCAGCTTTCTTTCAGTGGTACAGTGGGCCGTTATGTAATCCTAAGTTGCTCATCCTTGATGGAAAGGGGGAGGAGAGGGAATGCCCCTCCTTTACATCAGAGGAGACAATGACACAGCGTGTTTAATACTACTGTCAGATGCACACTTTAAAGGACCACTGAAATTTGTGAGCCCCTTGGCTCCCTTACACAAGCTCGCACAAAGGAGACAATTAGGCATGTGGATTTCAATGGCCTTCGGTTTCAATGGTCACTGAAATTGAGCGTGTGACTGCAATACAGCACATGTGGTGTTTGACCGTTGACCTACTAGTGTGAGAAAATGCAGCAAGAAACATAATATTGTCCTAAGCTGTTAAAATTAGTAAAAATTTCCGGGACTGTGAACTTTAACACAGCACCACTTACCTTATCTGTCATATTATTATCTACATTGTCCCCTCTGGTGTAAAGGAGGGGTATTCCCTCTCCTCCCCCTTTCCCAGCCACAAAATAAAATTTAGTCATATTTCCCATGGATGTGTCCTAAAGGCACATATTTGAGGAAATGCTTGGATCCATGTTGGTCAAGTGGCCACTCAGGTGTTTCCAGGGGCACAATATTGACTCAAGCTGTGATTTTTTTCAAGGTAATGTTCTTCTAGCGTTGTGAGCTTCAACAGAGTGCCATTTTCTACATTTGGTATAGTCATTGCTTAGTGGTTCTTAATGTCTGATATATATTGAATTGATTACTAATGGAAAGTTCCTGTCACTACAGGATTAGGCACCAAGCGGACCAATTCCATATCAGTTTCAGAATGAGTGGAGACAAAAGTGGAAGCAGAAAGTGGACGGTAAAAATATGCAGTCAAAACTAGCAAAATCAAGCACATCAGTGTTTGTTAAACAGCAGCCGTGATCGATCATAATGCAATATCAGGATCCTTGAAAACCTTAATTTCTTTAAAAATGACTAAGTGGACAAGATCTTGCTAACTTGGGAGGAAATATTACAAGGATATAAAGCTGTACGCCAACCTAACCCGTGGTTAAAGGATAAAAAGCTTTGTATATGCAAGAATATGAACTGAAGACAAACAAATGCACCATGTGCAAGGACCAGGAAACTTTGCAAATGTTGTGGCTTGAAAATACCGATTATGGCCAAGAGTGCTCGATGACACTTTTTGCCTTAGATGTAAGACGAGCACACTATAAGAACTTGTACTTGAATGATGGG
>NC_051159.1:116008484-116150984 GCF_013339745.2 Dermacentor silvarum | reverse complement strand
GCAATGTTCAGAAAAAAAAATGAAAGCGACGACTAAATAAGATTAATAGAAGGTACACTGAAGGAATACAACTCCACAAACATTAGAACAGCATCAGACGGAGTTTAAGGCATCAGGAATAAAGGCAATATGCACATATGAGTACTTGCAACCATTCTAGCGAGAGGAAATGCGTGCATTGCACTACCAATCCTGCTATGGCAGCTGTTCCCATGTCAACATTCTTGGGTATTTATGCACATGTACGAGATCTGACTCTGGGAGTATTAGCAAGTGCCACTCATGGCCATGGTGGCAGATGCAGAACATCCTTTTGACCGATGGTGTTACGTTGTACGCATGAACTTTAGGAGCAGGCAGCTGACCAATAAGCACTGGTATGCTACATGGAGGCATCAAACCTGCCAGAGTCAAGACCCTCACTCTGCAAGGAACATGTTCGGTGAGTTCGGCTCCCACTAGCGGCAAGTTGGTTTTCGTCCACTTTCATTTGCCATTATTTTATTTACCACAAATAATTCCCCCTATGCTTTTCTTAGCTTCATTATCTGTTGGCTTCATATGGTCGTCACTAACGAAAATTGGGATTCCTAGGTTCCCCTTTTCATTCAGAAGATTAGGAAGGTTATTGTTGTTACAGTCAATTCAAATGTAATGCCCGACGGGTTATTAAAGAAAGCGTGAGCTATTGGTTTAAAATCAAGCCCACTTCACTTGACAATGAAAAAAAAATTCACCGATGATTAAGATACTCCCTAATGCGGCATTTGAGCGCAACTCTATACGTGTTTTCGTTTCGCTATATATTGAGGCAGAGAATCTGAGAGAGACATGTAGCAGAGTTGGCAATCGTAGTATATCTGATCTGCGGGTCATGCGCATCGGCTTTTATACATGAATCGTCAAGTGTTCCAGTGTAATCACTGGTGCCGTTAATTGGCTTCCAGAAAGTACCACCTAATTCGCGTCGTGCATACAGTCAGATTACAAAACATTCGCAAACCATGGCAATCGACAAGTGTCAACGCAAGCAACAAGCGCGAGCTGACGCGAGCAGACGATAGTACGAAACTAGCGATCCGGCTGATACCAGATATGAGTACGCATTGAGCGGTAGGGCGGGTCCGCATGAAACCAGTTTCCTGCGCACACGTTACTGAAGGGGCCGCTCTCATTGGTCTCCGCCGTTCGCGGCTCGCGTCTCATCTTTCGCTGTTGTGCTCATTCGCTCGGTTACGCCGCCGTAGACGTTCGCCGCAGGAACGGCCCATTAAGAGCTCGTGTCTTAATTTATGTGCAGTATACGAAAAGCTGCTGTGAGGTTGTCCTAGCCCTTTAGGAGCACATATTATTTAAAAGCGTTTCGTATACTTGGCTTTATAGGCTGCTTTAAAAAATTGCTTCACTGCCTGTTACGTGCACGCTAACTTTTCAAAAACAGATAGTACTCGGTGCCGACAACAGCGTATGTGCACTGACTCCCTGCACTGAGAAAGCTTTTAGTCTCCCTCTTGCCCCCAGGCGTTGTGCTCGACCACCACGCGTCTGAGCTATGGGGAAAAGCCAACCGGGCCCAACCATAGACCCAACGCGAGTCTGTAAGCTGCCTTCTCCACACACTTCGGACGCAAAGCGGTGTAGCACGATGCAACAGCGGTGCAGCAGCTGGGGCGTGCCGTGCTTGACAGAGTTTGAGGCACATTCCAGCGTGTAAACATGATTAAACTGCGTCACACGCTCTATCTCCAGGGTTAGGGCCAATCCCTCGCAGTCACTCGCCTAGCTATCACTATCGACTACTTCAGGCTCACGATAACCAAGCCTACCACAGAAGACGCGTGGTACGATGCCGCGAGTCCCGACTACTCATGCTAACACAACCCGACAAGTTTACAACAGGTTCCAACGAGTTCCTATAAGGTTCGTTTTACACAGCCTCCATATTTCCGTCGCGCTGCACGTCGGACGCCGTAATACGTAAGCACCTACGTCACCTACTTTTCCTTTTATGTAATTCCTTGAACACGTTAATAATGTACCCAATATCTAACTGTGCCACTTGCAATGGTTCTTTTTGCGCAAGCAAATCCAAATGATCAGTAGCCTGGACGAGTGGTAATACATGTCGGACACATTAAGCCTTGCGAGGCTCTGATCTCGGCTCTTCGATATATGGCACGCGCGCCCACTCGAGCGCTGTCTATAACACACGAAAAATAAGAAAAAAAAAATCACAGCATATCCACGAAGTGAATGATGATGAGTGGGCGAAGCACCGGGGGATCATTCGGGTAAACCACAGCTACGGACGAGAGATAAAGAGAGCGCGCGTCGGGAACGAGAGACTCAAGGTAGTTTTATCAGCTGTATAAACTTAGACAAGCAGCAGCACCAGCAACGCGCAGAACTGTTGTCGACGCCGTCGGCGTTTTGCCCGCGTTCGCACCGAACGCGCGCAAAGTGGAAGCGGAACCGGAACGCCATCTAGTGAACACTTCATAAAACTACAGGTGGCTACATACTACTACTACTACTACTACTACTACTACTACTACTACTACTACTACTACTACTACTACTACTACAGAGGAGGGAACGACCCACACCCTAAGGAGCTTCGCCCCTAAAAAAGCTGGATCGACTGGCGAGCGCGTACGTACCCCTGCTGGCGAGCCGGTTGATGACGATCCCCCGGTGGTCTCCGCCGGCCTCGTGCATAACGTTGCCCTTATCGAGCGCCTGCCGAGCCACCCGCTCCATCTTGATGGTCGTCTGGCCCTCCGCCTTCTTGCGGGGGGTCATCACGATGTGCTCCTCTGCGCAAAAAAAGATGCAAGCACGCGAAGTGTGAACGTGTCAATTCGCGCTTTCACCTCTGGAAGAGCATGTCTCACGTCTGTCATCTACACTGCAGCGCCGGCCATAACAACGATACGCCACTCTGCTGGCCTAAGTACGAATGCTCACTACAGTCTCGGACCAGTGCGCGTAGAGCATAGAAATATATCCGCAAAACGCACACTTCGATCGCTGAACCTGCGGCTGAACGCCGACGTATATATCTGCTGAACATTTAGCAAGGTTCTAAACAAACGTCTATATAGACGGTGGTAATTATTTGCTACTGATGGAGAAATATCCGTTATTCAGGGGAAGAATACGATCAGTTAGATCGTGCAGCACAGCGTAACAGTGACGGCTTCAAGAAAAGTCGCAGTTTCGCCCCATAGGAGAAGCATCCATTGCGATAGCAAATTAGTGGACGGCTGTACGAAGTAAGGATATAGTTTTATCGGCCGTATAAACTTGTAAACATAGGCACACTAACTAAATTAACAAGCATGGTGTTACCCGCCGTGGTTGCTTAGTGGCCTATGGTGTTAGGCTGCTAAGCACGAAGTCACGGGATCGAATCCCGGCCACGGCGGCCGCATTTCGATGGGGGCGAAATGCGAATACACCCGTGTACTTAGATTTAGGTGCACGGTAAGGAACCCAAGGTGGTCCAAATTATTCCGGAGTAGAGCCTCCTCCCTCCCTACCCGCCTTCCCCGGAGGGCCCTTCCGGAGAGTTGCGCGCGACTGGAAGACAGCGCGCTTCCTTCCCGTTTCCCTCGCTTGCGTGCGCGAGATTGAGGCGCGATCGCCGGCTCAACCTAGCACGCTTTCACTCGCACATACAGCATATGGCGCGCGGCGACGGTATTATCGCCCTTGTACTTTATGCGGAACCTCACTCACGGCGACGGCAGATATGCACCTCGAGTGCCCATATATAATAGCTATCGCAATAAAGTTATATTCGATGACTTCACTAATTACTATCCCTTCAGAAGCTAGCGGTTGCACGCCATTTGGTCAACAAGTCGCGCTGCCTGATCGAGTGTGTTAGCTCTCATTGTTAAGCATAGTAAACATATATTCCACAGGAGCACGGTAATACTCAAAAGGCAAGTTAGAAGGCGAGATAAACTGCAGTTGCATGTCCGATATGGGGTCACAAACTGCACTGCACTAAGCTGCCCCAACGACATTTTGCACGAAAGAGCAACGCGGTCCGCGGCGAGAAGTAAAAAAGAAACGGACACTTAATTGTCCATTAGAGATCCTTGTGTGTTTACGCTATTGATGGAAACAAGCAACGCATATAAGGCAAGTGCTAACTGCTCAACGGTCAAGAGACGAGAAAAGTACGGGGGAAAAGAGTGGAAAATTCCGCACGCACGACGCTGATCGACGTTCATTAAGGACCATTTTTCACGCTGAACCAGCAGGGAAAGCTAACGAGGCTCTATTCTTAACGAGGTGGTGATTAGCACCCAGCCGAATGCAAGAGAAAGCTGTACCTAGCCGACACAACTTCGCAGACGCATTCAGGTCTGCAAAAGAGCGGTGGGCAGAGACGACTTGAGCTCCGTAAAAGGCGTCTCGGTTTTACATGGTCCAGTGAAGAGGACACAATCAATAGCGCAGCGCTTGCTTTCCTTTCGCTACAACCTGTGCATCATGCTCTTTCAAGTTCTCTAATAAAATAAATAATGACAATAAATAAATAAGCACACCCATATAACCCGTGGAATTCGCGCATACATCTTTCTTTTATTTCTTTTTATATGCACTTAAAGATTAGCACACTAAGAGTAATGGTAACCCGAAAAAAAAAAAAAAAACGAGAACGACAGACGTACGGGTGGCGCCGCTACTCAGAAGTTCCCGCACCAGCTCGCTGTGACGTAACAAATTTCGACAGCGTCTATACACACCTCTTGATCAGCCGGAGTTCAGTCCAAACGAGGTGGCGCACAACGTGGTTCGAGGTCTCACGTTCCGAGCCGGGTTCGAAGAAGCAGCCACTCGAACGGACACCTCCGCGGTGGTGTGGGAATGGGACGATCGGCTCACTAAATTCTGTGACATTACTCAACATTATCGAATGCAAAGGCGTGAGTATCCACCACCTCACCCCAAGCTCAATAGGGCCCAGTCCGTTCAATGGCGGCAGCTACAAACACGAACATACACGAACCCTGTCATCATGAACCATATATACCCCGAATTATATACAACCAATCTATGCCAGTATTGTAACACCAGAGCCACACTAGATCACATCCTATGGGCATGTCCAGCATTAATCAGCAATACTGGGGTCGCGGCCTCCAATGAGGGCCTTCGGGCGCGTTGGGGGACTGCGCTGCTCAGTTCAGTACGTATTCGGGTCTCGTCACTCCTACCTCGGTACAGAATGACTACATTGCATTCTAGCGGAACCAGAGATTGCACATAGAGAAAACTGTCGTGCTGGCGTAGTGGCGTTGCGCTGTTATAAGACCGAGGGCGCGGGATCACATACCGGCCAGTCAAGGCCCGCAGTACAGAATCTTGCTGACGGCATTTCGCCGTGTCGCGCTTATGAAATCCGCCAGGTACCGTGGTCTTGCAGTTTAAGTGCCCATTTATTGTATATGGCTCCCTAATGGGAGCGGGAGCCATATACAATAACTGCCCTTCTTAGATGGTATACAAAAGCGGCCTTTCTTACGAGTTATTGTACATGGCTCTTAATACTGTTATACTCCTAATACTCTTAAGAAGGGCCGTTTCAGTCAGCCACACGGCGGTGGGATCGGGGGAGAACTTAAGTTGAGGTAGCCGCTACAGTGTCGGAGGGCGTGCGCGGGGAGGTGTAGGGTAGCCGGTGAGAGGAGGCCACATGAAGGAGGTGCATACGTATATTGCGGTGGTAAGAATAGTGTACCTGTTGGTTTATGCGTGGTTACTGAGGGTGACCTGCGTGAGTGCGATGCCCTGCCAGGGGAAAAGTTTAGGAAAGTTTAGTTTGAAGTAACCTCCTCGGAGTACATAACCTCATATTAAAACTTGATGTAACGAAAATCTCAGGCCCAGACGGCATTCCAAATATATGCTCCTAAATAGGTACTCGGAATGGTGCGCAAACTATCTAACTGTAATACTTAAAAAGTGGAATGCGATTTGAGTGATGCGATTTACGGATTACTGCTATTCGCATACTTCGGAAAAAATCACGCGCTATTCCACTGCTGTGAAGGTGGATTACCAGCGAAGCAGTTTAGCACATGACATAGAGGTGACACAGCATTTAGATCACAAGGTATGAGCAAATTTTATTCTCTGAGCGGCGACGTGCGGTCATCCCGAAGAAAGAAACACGCACGCACGCACGCACGCACGCGCGCACAACACACACACGCGCACACACACAAAACACACACACACACACACAAACACACACACACAAACCCACACACCACACACTTTATTTTGATCGGCAGGCTAATCGGTGGCATACATTCGCGTGGAAGACTACCGCCACCTCGGGGAGCCGGGGGAAACTAGACACGCGAGCGCTTGGAACGACGACAATGAGAGGGTGGTGCTAGCTTACACATGGCCGACGAGGGTAGCACAGCTGCAAATCATTGAAAAAAAATGGTGCCTATTGATAACTAATATACTGAAAATTCATACCCAATTGATGAGACGTATAAGCTTTCGCAAGAATGAAGCGATTTTGCATTAAATTCTGGAACTGAGTTATTGCACACGCAGATTTGTTGACGGAGACGAAAAATCCGCGGAACCCTAGCCATAAACAGCTCCGCTGTAAAATTTAGATGGACACACGACGGATAAAACAACGCCGCGTATATTCTGGCAGGCAAAGGAGAGGAAACTAAAACAGGCCAATGTAATGCGGACGGGAAGGAGCGCTGACGGCACGCAAGCGGGACACCCAACATCGTGTCGCACATCATGACTGACAAGTGACTTGTGCGCCGCACATTGCGCACATGCAGAGCGTGACTCAACACGCGAGAGCCCGCGAGCGGGCCCGGGTCACTGTTTGCGTATCAGGACAGTACCAATGTACGCACTCGACTTTTCATAGGGGCGAGCTGACCCCGCGGGGGTAAGAAGCGAGCGATGATAGGGTCGCGCGTCAACCTAAACAGTGGCGAGGGTGGTGGGGGGAGGGGATGGGCCGGGATCGGCGGAGCGGGAGCGGATGCCACCGTCGACGTCTGGTCGGCGCATATACCCCGGAGGGCCCGGAGCAAGCGGGGAGTTACCGTATTTTCACTAATGTAATGGCAATCCACGCGTGTACAAAGTAACGGACCGACTGAACTAGGTTCGTACCTGCCGTTCATTCACATATGTATCATGCCTTCGGTTACGTTCATTATTTTGCACATTAAACTAAATCTCCTGTATAGCAGATATATAATGCAGTTACATATCTGCCGCCCGCGGTCATAACTTCTACGTCATGCCACAGCGTGAAATTAGCTACCGTACAGACTCGTTTAAGGGCGGTACCCGCGCACCTCCAACTTGGCAGCCCAAAATATGTGGGGGGAAAAGTTCCAGCAGAGCAGCAATCGCGTTCGGTGTGCCGATGCCGCGGGCGCACATCGGCGAATGTGTGTGTGTCAAGTGGTAAGTGCATTGTACACGTAATGCGAAGACGTGGGTTCGGATCCCACCTGCGGCCAGTTGTTTTTTCATTCACATTAATTTATCTTTATTTTTTTTCATTCGCATTAATTTATCTTTATTTATAATAGCTACATTTCAATTAAATGAACAGCTCTCCCCTATGCTTTCCTTGTCACTGTCTGCGGCTTCATGTGGTTGTGACTTAAAAAAAAAAAGAAAAAAAAAAACAGGCCCCTATAGGTTCCCCTAGTTATCGTATAGAAAGAATGAAAGAAAGAAGGAAAGAAAGAAACCCGCCGTGGTTGCTCAGTGGCTATGGTGTTGGGCTGCTGAGCACGAGGTCGCGGGATCGAATCCCGGCCACGGCGGCCGCATTTCGATGGGGGCGAAATGCGAAAACACCCGTGTACTTAGATTTAGGTGCACGTTAAAGAACCCCAGGTGGTCCAAATTTCCGGAGTCCCCCACTACGGCGTGCCTCATAATCAGATCGTGGTTTTGGCACGTAAAACCCCATAATTTAATTTTAAGGAAAGAAAGAAGAGAAAGAAAGAAGATTTATTTACAATTATTTCGGACGTCCCTCAATAACACGGTTATTAGAAAAATCTAAACTTGAACCCTCAGCGCAAGGAAATCGTAAGTCCCGACTGAAATTCCTATACCTATTAATTAAAGGATACTAAAAAAGTGACATCACAAAAAGTATCTCCCTTTCTTCCGGATACGCCCCAAGGAAAGGACACGAGCCGATTATAACCCCTTTTCGAACTAAAAGCAACTGTTTCAAATATTACTTTTTTTTTCCCGCGAACTTTCGATGCTTGGAATTAATGGTCTAACAAACATTCAAGTCCTGAGACCTACAATAACATTATTTGTGTCGTATTTAGCGCAATGAATGCTCTTTTCCTTTTTGTACGTGACACTGAAGTGAGTTTCGTTTGTGCTATTTGTTTATTCCCCCCCCCCCCTTTTTTTTTAACTTGCCTGTAATCGGTACTTACAATGTAATGTCCTATACGACGTATGTAACCTATCGTAAGCTTTGTATCCATTTCCCATCCTGCTAAAATTCAAAATAGGGAATTGTAGGAATAGGAATAAATGAATGAATAAACGTGTTTGATCGAACACCACCGCAGCAGCCTGCCTTATTTTCTTATTTTTCCTGGCTTTGATAGATTAGCCTGTTCAAGCTTAAGAAGTTAGTTAAAAAAAAACATACTTGCCTTATACATCACATTTCCGGAAATCAAATTGAATGTCTCGCTGTACAGCAATATATAAGCGGGACTTCGAGCGACGCTAGAGGAGGCGCTGCTTCGAGCGAGCTCCTTATTTATGCGAACATCGTATCAGCCGCGTGCTCTGCATATGCGAAACGGGGAATGCGAAATCCGCGTCAGTGGTGATGGATTGAAATTGAATCTCCCAAACCAACGACACTGATGAGACCAAACATATGAGTAATGCTTAAGTAACCCTGTTAAGTTAATGCATATGAGTAACCCTGTCAACATAGAAGCTGTCCACTTATGTTGCAGGCAGAATGTTTATGTTTATTTAGTGATTGTGGTTGAGCATACCCTTCGTCTCAATTAAGGCCCATGCAGGTTACAAAGAGCTCGGGCTCTGAGAAGTTGGATAAGCCTATATGAAAATGCGGCAGGCGCGAACAAAGACACGCACATACAGAAATAAGGGCAAACAACACTAGTACCTGTATATGTATGTCCTTATTTCTGCATGCATGTATACGTGCGTCTGTTCGTGCCTGTCGTACATGTACCAGTGTTTGACCAACTAGCACAATACAGTACAAGTGGTCTCTAGCGTGTACCTCAATCTAAGTGAAACGGCGTTCCTCGCTAAAGCATTCCGCGACCCAATAGGAGTGCGGATGCGACGGTCGGGAAACGAACCCATGACCTCTTGGCGATGCGAGCGAAGCTCAGAAATTCGCCGTGGAAATTCGTTCGAAACAATATGTCACCAGAGCGTGGCGGGGTGAAGTGGGCGGTTTACGTTATGTTGTGTATACAGTATAATTACACAGTTGCATATCGACCACCAGCTTCTATCGACTAATTCTGGATTGCACAATAAGCGATGACACCTAGACACTGAAAATGTCGACTACAGTAATGAGTCTATAAATGCGATCCCCATCGTGCCTTCTCATATATCTCCGCACCAATGGTTCTCATTAGAGTTTAATTGCAACCCATATAGGTATATGCCAGGCCCCGTCCGGAAAAATGCGTCATGGTGAAGAGAGTCGAATTACTGTATATACGGCACAGCTAAAACTTGGTTCTCCGATGGCAACAACTGGTGTCACCAGGGACACGCGTGTCGTTGTATTGTGGGCCTGGGGAAAGACTGTAATTTTGACATCAACGTAACACTTCGACGTTTTAGAAAATGTCAAGATTGTTCTGTCCTCGTGCGTTTAAAAGGAACGAGTAAAAAAAAAGTGCATTATCATTGATATTCTAAGCGCTAATGAGTTCACTGTATAAGGCCGTAACGACACACGGAAAAGAATAAAAAACGTTTTATAGAACGCATATTACGCTTATACTTACTTGAAATATACGGATTTATTACCACGGCGCAACAGAGCGCTATAGGTACGCTCCAGCGCAAAACAGAGCGTCTGTGAACGAATCACGCCGGCATGCAGCGCTCATATACGCACCCACCCATTCACGTACCCAACCCTATCATGATAGAGCCACCCTGTATATTAATTCACCCGTACGCAACGCCAAACGCGGAAAGGGAAATGTTAACTATGCCCGTCTCCTCGTTTGTGTTTCTCGTGGTGTATGTATATGAGACACCGGAAAGGAAGCTGCGGGAGAGAGCACGTGTACGGATGTAGGCCGCAACGTGAATATTATTCACCCATATTCTATACTATAGCCGTAAAGTAAACCTTGTTTTCGCGCATTCTTACGCTTCATTTTCGCCGTCGTGGTAGTATACATATAGTACCTCTGCAAACACGGAATACAACGGTGTGCCACGCAGCGCACGGCTCGCGCCGGAGCGCGTCATCGGGTCCGGGTTCTGCTGTGATCTACACATATGGCCGCGGTATATGTGGCCGGACTGACGACGGTGGGAAACAGGATACCGGAGAGCTGCGTGTAGCAAAGGAGGGGGGGTCGCGAAGGGAGTTGTGGGCGCTGCGGTGCCGTTTGTCATCCGTATAGCGTCGAGAGAATGAAAACGACGTATATGTAAAGGTCTACGTGCGTCACGCGCGAGGCTTCGTGAAAGCGCGCGAATCTGCAGCTGCGTGGCAGATATATGGGCGAGGGCCCTATGCTGCTAGTGAGAGAGAGAGAGAGAGAGAAATAACTTTATTTTGCCCAAAATGTGCTAGAGGAGCGGGTAGAATGACTAGAAGCCTCCCCCATCGCCCCTTTAGACGGCGGCCGGCAGCCCCTGAGCCGCGGCGGCGTCTTCAGCCATTTGGACTACTCTTGCTTGAACATCCGGGTCCGAGCTGAGCAGCACGGTCTCCCATTGCTCCTCATTTCTCATTATTAAACTTGGTTGTTGTGGTTTTGAAGAGTTATTGTTATGATATTGTTTCTTTGGGCATGCCCAGATTATGTGTTGAAGATCTGCTCGGTTGTTACAATGCTTACATATGTCTGTGTGTACGTCTGGGTGATAGTGACTGAAGGCAATGGGGTTGGGGAATGTGTTGGTTTGTATTAGCCGCCAAGCCACCGATTGCCACTTGTTTAATGAGCAATGTGCTGCCGGATATCTAGCCCTGGCTAGTCTGTAATGATCAATAATTTCTCTAAAGGAAACCAGCCTATCTCTGCCCGACCGGCGGATTGCGAATGCGTCCGTGTTGGTGTTGGTGACGTCGTCTCGGTCTGCGAAACCTCGAGCCGCGTCATGCTCATTCACGTTGCCTGGCAGGCCAGAGTGGGCTGGTGCCCAGATGATTTGTATTCCTCTAACTCGGTCTCCGTGGAAACCAGCCTGGAGGATTTTTTGCGCCTTTGGCGAGATGCGTCCTTTAGCGCAATTTAATATGGCGGTCTTGGAATCACTTATTAAAATTTTATATTTGGGAGAAGATGTCATTGCTAGTGCAATGGAGACCTCTTCTTCTACCTCTGGCGTTGTTGTTAGGACTGTGCCTGACGCAATTGCATGTTGATGGCATCTTGATGTTCGTAGTCGGCTGCGTCTACATAGAGCACATCTTTAGAATTTTGAAACCTTCTTCCTAATGCTTTGGCTCTTTCTTTTCTTCGTTCTGCGAAGGATGCATGTGTTTGGGTAACGGAGGGATATATAGGTGTCTCCTAATGTCCGCTGGTATATCTGTTTTGATGTCAGTTATGGGTTCATAGTTGATGCGCAGTGAGGTTACTGAAAATATGCGTATACTTCATCAAAATAAGAAAGAAAGAAAGAAAGAAAGAAAGAAAGAAAGAAAGAAAGAAAGAAAGAAAGAAAGAAAGAAAGAAAGAAAGAAAGAAAGAAAGAAAGAAAGAAAGAAAGCAGGGTACGGGAATTAATTTTACGACGTCCTTCGTCCATTGCCACCATACTGCGTTGCCTCGATGAAGACGCGGGTCGCGCAGTGTCCCTCGGCGTGACGAGGTTTCGACGCGCGTTGATGAATTGTACATAGTACCCGTGCCCCCACTTCATTTTCGCTTGTCGAGAAAAAGAAAAGAAAGAAACACAGAATAAATCTGCGTGCTCTGGGAGAAGCTATATGCAGCACGTTCGGGCAGGGGCACGCTTCCCGTGGCTCCAATATCGAGAGGGCTCCGCATCACTGCAAACCGATTTGGGGCGCGGTAGGGACCAAGTCGAATGTACATACAATCAGAGTATGCATATAGCGTACATAACTCCTAACAAATTAGCGAGCGTGAAACGTGCGCGGCGGCTTTCGTGGTGGTTATAATTAGGCGCGTCCGGTTCCAATGTGCGAGCACTGCCGCGGCCTTGATCCCCAGTGATGGTATGCGGGTGAAGTTTCGTTTTATTCCTTCGTGCACAGCGCAGTTACACTTTGTCATGTGGCGAGGGTGAAACTGAGGGTGATGAGGCGGCCTGACGACGATGGAAAGGATGTGCAATCGCCTCCTTTCTCATTATTCTGCCTCATCCAGGCTGTTCGACCATATTAAACAAACAAGCGTAGCGTATATATGACGCGCTAACGAACGCGTTTGCTCGCACCAAGCGCTGCATGATTGCAAAAAGGCCTTCGCATTCGACGCTTCGCATAATAATGGACACGCGTATACCGCGACTGCTCAAGCCAGCTCAAAGGTGGCGGTGCCCGCGCGGGAGCCAAGAAAGAAAGAGATTGCGCCGCACTCACGTCCCATTATTCTGCGCGGAACAAGGTCGCGTGGAGGCCTCGCCCAGCTCGCCCGTCGAAATTGGCTGCAATATAGACGCGTTTCCGGGCGGCATGAATACGTGCTGCGCCGACGTGATCCAATCTTGTCTTTCCTTTCCCCTCAACTTGCACAGTGCTATATACAAGATGCAACGACGGCGGCCGCGCTGACGTCAACGACGAGCCATCCATGCCGTCGACACGCTCGGTTGCAGCCGTCTGTCTGCTGTGCAGGGGCGTGGATGCGGACGCTGACGCGCCAGGGCCGTCTTATGTATACTCGAGCTATACATACGTTCTCTCGACTGTATACACACTCCTCCACAGGCACACGCGGGGATTTCGAAAGAGTCGACACGAGGCTTGTATACGCGGAGTCAGATATATGCTCAGAGAACTCATTTTACAGTGGTTGCAGGCTTTATTGTATGTATAGGTTGTAGAACATATGTATGGACACCATACAAGAACGCTTCGTCCTTCGTCCACATGCTACATCATCATCGTCATGATCATCAACGACAACAATGATAATATATCAACGTCAACAACAGCCTTATATTTCACGCATAGTGCAGGACGAGAGAGAGGCTTCTCCCACCAACCTCCAATTATCCGTCTCGCGTCGGCTGACTCCACCAAATGGCTGCAAATTTTCATATATCACCCGGCCTATTTCTCTGCCGTCCGGCGAGTTTATTTTCCTTCCCATACCACCCATTCTGTAACTGTAATAGACCACCGGTTACCTGCCCTACGAAGTGCATGCCCTGCCCAGCTCTATTTCTTCCTCTAAGTCTCTCTTGTGGAATATATCGGCTACCCCCGTTCGCTTTTAATCCACACCGCTTCCTTGCTATCCCTTAACGTTACTCCTATGATTTCTCGTTTCATCGCTCGATCGTTGCGCGCTGTGTATCATATACACGCAATCGTGACAGACCGAAGTCGGCCAGCACGTCACCACCCAGCGCATCCTTATATGTGTTACGGGCTCTTTCCCCATGATTCCACGCCAATGCGCGCGACTTCCGATGCTGAAGGCAGTGAAGCATTTTCTTCGAGACCTGCCCACATTTACAGGGAGACTGAGGTTCTGACGTGAGCTATCGCGGAGAGGCCTGGAAGAAAGCACTTCTCCAGAGGACGTTGCTTTCTCCGAGGCGCCTCGATCTGCCACATGCGAAGTGGCGCGCGCCTGCTCTTAAAGGGACACTAAAAATAAATATAAAGTCAAGCTAAAGTGATAGATTACTACTCGAGAACGCCTAAGGCGTGAATATTATGGCGAACAGAGCGTTAGTAATCGAGAAATTGAGGTAAATGCAGAACACGATTAGAGGCTCCCTCGGGACATTCAAGTATACACAAGCCCGATGACGAAGACACTCCTCGATATAATTCTGTCACTAGTATACTCAACGACTCGTAATAAAAATATACCTGTATTGCATTATAAGATGAAATCAAACGCTACTTGTCCAGGCCTATTTGACTTTTAGGAAAAAAGAACTAATTGACGTTACCCTTGACAACGACGCGTGCGATGGGAAGGATTCGTTTTCTGCGATTTCGAGTTTCAGTAGTTTCGTTATCGCGTAATGCTGAGCCGGTTTTGCTGGCTCGCGACACACACACAAACTGCAAGTAGCAGAGAATGTCACGTCCACGTGATGTCGCGGGATTCCCGAATGGCGCACACGCCACTTTACCAAGAGGAGCTGCAGTAGCGAATCAAACACCCTGTCTTGGCTCGGTTTCTCCATGGCCGCGCGTATTGCGCCGGAAACCGTAGAGTTGTCTGTCGGGTGCCGTTTGATTCACCGACGGCAGTAAAGGGCGGCGATGGCGTATGCAACGTCACCATTCCCCGCTCGGGGGCGGGCAATTTGAACTGCGCTAAAGGTATGCTGAAGCATACGTTTAGCATAGGCCTTCAGAAGCAATTTCCTCGTAAACTAAGTCTTTTCTTGGCACAAAACAAGCTCTTCGAGGTTTCTAGAATGATATTTTAACAGTCCGCGCCGACTTAGTATTAGTGTCCCCTTTAAACGTAAGTGTATAGCGCGAAGGTTGAACGTGGACGAAAAAAGTGACGCGCAGACTATACCAACTGAAGTTTTACTTTCGCCGCTGTGCACACTTACAATTACGAATCACCAACTTGCCAAATCAGCCACACTGCTTCTTAAAACTATCACATTTAAACTGTCCGCGAGATATTCCAATACTGGCAGCCCATCTAAACGTTTACTATAAGACCGCCCGCAACATTTAGAACCATCACATCCCTCACCCGAGCGCCAAGTCAAAAAGCGTGCGCCTCCGGCCGGTGCAGTGATAACGCAGTGCACAGCCTTGCACTTCGCTCTGAAAAGAGAGTCAAAACGTGGACGAGGCATCAGCTGCACGGCTGGCAGCGCTACACTCGACGCGAGCTTTCCCCAGTTTGTAAAAGCCAGCAGGAAGCGAAAGCGAGACGGTTACAACTCCAGTTACAAAGGACTCGATTACAAGGGCATATCACTGTCATAAGATCCAGCCGCACGTGGCTTTCAGGAGTCACCGGACCACATGCAGACAGCCATGTAACACACAACTGCCGGTGTCTTCGCGTTTGCCTGCAGACGGAACGGCTCCAATGACGACCACAGAGCTGCACAGCCAGCTGGACTATAACTTGAATCGTTGCTGTCATCGATCCAAGGTCGTGCATGCGTATTGAGAGACTAATCAACGTCGCAGGAAGGACAGCGCATTAAAAGACAAGGACAAAGAATTAAGTACGAAACTACAGAGCAGCGCTTTGGTCTTACTTTCGCTTGACGTCTCGGCACTAACAGATGGGTTTGACGCCAATTCGCGCAAGCTACAAAACGTTTAACACGCTAATATCTTCCTTACTGTCTGAACTATCATAATATAGTTCGACAAACATTCGTTTTATTTCGTTTAAATGTAACCATCCATTTATCTGGTCTGACTCCACCATCGCACACAAGTTCGTTCGTTGACTGTTTACCTTTTGCAGTTCTTCTTTCGTTCCTGGAACTATTATCTGGGCGTAGCCGTACAACGACCCGATTATCGGAACATCACCCATTGTGAATACATCCCATGTTTCGCAGGATCATCATCAGAGCTGTGGTGTACCAGCATATTAGATAGCTGGTTATATTATTCGGCAAAATAGAGGAGGAAGAGAAGTAGATTCCTACTGTCCGCACTGTAACCGCCTAGCTTAAGCGGCTGACACCTGAACGGTGGCTAGTTGAATGGAAGAGGATATGGCCGTTAATGATACGGAGAAAGGGTAGTAGAAAGGATAGTAAAGGAGACGCAAAAAAAAGAAAGAAATAAAGAACAAGGGGCTATTTACAAACTTTCCGTTACTGCTAGTGCGTACCAGCTAGTGCGTACGCACACGGGTCGACTAATCTACACACCAGAAACATAGTACACGTGTGTTTTTGTATCCCGCATCCACTGGAAAGCGGCCGATGCGGCAGCGATCGCAATCTTGTGACCAGCATGATCACCGCGCCACCGCGCCACCGCGCAGCCTGGAGGCTTGCACGGGTCAAGTTATATATACAAGCGCGTGCGCTTCGTCTTGGTGCTTGAAACATTTCCACGACGGTCATCACCTCGGACAGCACAGACCATCGTTCCTCCGTCATATTCGCCACCGCGCTTCCCCCGTGAGTACGCATCTCAATAGGGTACGGTGCTTGTCAGCCACACACGTGGTCCTACCCTCGGCACACACAGGTCAGCGTTCCCAAAGGGCACAGAAGCAAAAGGCGCGAGGAACTCCCGGACCGCAGAGAGCATCGTTACCGAAAATCCTTCCGGGTGCAGCCGTTCTGTGTGAATGCAGACCACTACCCGCACATGCAAAAGATGCATTCTCTGCCTCTCCGGACCCTCGTCGTTCTTTTCCCGACCGTCTTGCTGCAGCGTCTTCTTTTTTCCCCGCGAAAACCGAGACATAAGCTGCTGCCGCGAGCCGAGCAGTCCGGCCTCGACGCTCGGAGTGACAGTCGACAATCCGCTGCGCGCTTGTTTACCGCGGCAAGAAACCATTCAGTGCGGACGAAGACGAAGCTCGGATGACACGAAGAAGCCCAGCGACTGTTCAAATGCATTCGCACGAGCGTTAAAAAAAGAAAGAAGGCTGGGAGATGGGTCCCACAAGTGTCCAAATGTTCCCGCACGAGCGTTACAAGAAAACATAAGAGGGTAAGGAGGAGGAAGAGACCCAGGGCAGAGAGAGGCGCGAGCACTTTACGCCTGACACGCTTGACGGATGCATCAGCCGAACGCTGTTACGGGACGCGTCAGAAAGGGCCAGCGAAGGACAGAATAGGAGGGGAGGCCACGAGCACCTGCAAGGTCGGCCCGCCATGCCAAGTGTTCCGTGAAAACGAATGCGAGGCGCCAAAAAACGCAGGGTCAACGACGTGCGAGCCCGCTGGCACCGCAGGCGAGTGGTGGCCCGACTCGCGTCAGCAGCCGACCGCGACCAGGGCTGGGGAAGGAAGAAGCCCGGTCGCGACAGCGCGGTCATCGCGGCGCTCATTTCGAGAGCGTCAGTTTGGATGGCCAAGGACAAAAAAATAATCACGAAGACAGCGGTACGAGGAACGAAAACGGAGTGCGCGGCACGCGGTGTAGAAGCAAGCTGTTCAATCCGATTCGTTTCGTCATGACTATGGCTTTATATCTTAGTTTCACTTTCGCAGAAAGACCTCTCGAGATCTGCAGTTAATACCCATAGTCGCGCGTCAACCAAACCCACCACGTGCCTGCACACGTTCTAATAGCACGTCCCTCTATATTTCGTACAGCAGGCGATCGAATTAGCCGGAGTGAGCCCCAATGAGTCAGGATGTCCTGCTCCCACGTGACCACCTCCTGCGTCATGACGCAATGATACACCCGCTGAGAAACGAAACCGAAACTGGTTCGTAAAAACAGGCTACACCCGAAGTTTATTAAGGGTTGAGGCTTGGCAGTACTTTTCCTATGGTTTCGACGTCGAGGTCATTCATCTATAGCAAAAAAATAATCATAATTTAAAAAATATTTAAGAGACGGAAATGTCATGTCAGGGATCGTTCAGTCGACCGTCTCGACGCTTGAGCGACCCGGCCGGCTGTTGCATGTATTTCCCAGAGTGATACATTCAAGAGTAGCCACTGGCGACTGCGTATAGCCTTGCTATATACTATAATCCGTGTCTTTGATATTTCATTCGGCTGTGTGGTGCGGCTCCTGGGGCGCTCTTGACCCTCTATATACCTCTGGATGTCGAGTACGAGAGTTCTCTCCGGAGCGTTGTAGCTTATGGGGTACCACTATGGGGTACCATACAGCTTTTAGCCAGCCTGGCGATCGCAGGCGAAGTATAGCCCGTATACCTTGACAAAATAGTGTACTGTCGCGCTCAGTATGAGCTACAACACTCGAGCGCGGGGCCAAGAGCTCTCACAGGTTGGACAGTGGCGCCCACTGACGCTGTGTTCGTGACTTAACGGTAGAGGGTGGTTCCGCTGTTATTGTTTTGTCCATCGCCCATTTTACGCCGGCTTTCGCGCTCTCTCCCAAGCTTAAAGACGAAACCTTTGTTTCTCGAAAAGAACCTGAACAAAGCGCGCTAGGCCGGTATTTTGTAGCGATGCCTTTAAAGTAATAATGCCTTTTCGCGCTTATGTCAGAGGTCAGGGCGACGGTCCGCTCGCGTTATCAACGTTGATATCGTGAGCGGACCGTCGCTCTGACCACTGACAAAGTGCGATAAGCGAGAAAAGGCATTATTACTTTAAAGGCATCGCTACAAAATACCGGCCCTGGTCACGTACAGACCTTTTGCGCGATCTGGGCATATCATTCATGGTTCTGGAAATCTGCCGTCACCACAGAATTTTATGCTCGGTTTATCGCCCCTCGATGCGTCGATGCCCACATTTGCCCTTTCTCTCCTTATGCGTGCAATCGCAATATATATGCTAAATAAGCATCGCTGCGAACTCGCTGTCTCTTATCTGCAATATTTCACCGTATAAAGTGTGTAGAACAATGGCTGACGCATAGCTCACATTGAAAAGGTGACCACCGTCTGTCCTTATCGTTTTCGTGAGACCAAAACCTTGCGCATGAAACTATAAGGGAGAAGGCGAAACCAGGCAAGAAGGGGCGATGCTCGGAGCAGAGAACAGCGGAACCCTCTCCTTTTAAATCGCGAACACGGCGCCCTATCGACGCAACTATCCAACTCGCGAGAGCTCTTTGCAACGCGCTCGCACGTCGTAACTCATGCTGAGCGCGACACATTCTAGAATGTAGTATTGTAGAATGCACAACATGCACCAACTATACATTCTAGAAGGTCCAACCACAGAGTAGTACAACACTATTGCGATGCTATACAATCCGATCAGACACGTCTCCTTTGCCATAGAATTGTCCACAACGTTGAAGAAATTCAACGTAAAGGCACGTCTATAGTGCCAACCGAGAACTGATAAGTGATAATCCAGTCAAAACCATAACACCGGCAAAAAAGCAAAAGAACGGCGCTTGGCAACATATATAGGGCGCAGTCAGTAAGTTCCATCGCGAGGTGTGCTATCCCACCCGAGGCCAACAGCGGCCGAAGAAGGCCGTTTTTGCCGCAGTTCCGAGGCGGTGCCTCTCACGAAACGCGAGTCACGCTCCACTGATCGCGTCAAACCGTCCGTGTCAAACTGCCAGGGCTCGAACGGAGCGGCGATAACTAAACAACGCCGAAGAGGAAACGTACAGGTGTACAACGACAAGTGGGTTTTCCACGGAAACGCGCAATACTCTTTGGCTATCCTTTTCTTTCTTTCTTTTCTTAAGCACCGCTTTTCTTCGTTGGAAGTGCTCTGCATGTTTCCCATATTACCTACGAAATGAGAAAAAATAATAACAATAAATGGTCATTTTCTAACCTACAGACAAGAGGTCGGTGCTTCAAAAGCGGACGCCAGCAAATATATATGCCGCGGTTTTAGTCTTAAAATCGTTCACCCTTGCACGATGATGACGATGATGTCTGCTAAAGCACAGCACCACAACATGCCTGTGTACCGCGGTACAACGCACCGTATATATTCGACGACACCAAGTTAATAACGAATCCAATATTGTCCTATTCGATTCGGTCCTCGAAATGAATAGTCACTATTCGAAAATCCGAATATATTTCGAATAGTTCTCGAATACTTCACGGGGACGGTTGTATACACGACCATAAATGAAATTCAAGTAAAAATGCGATAGCTTTCATCATATATCCACATAGCGCACTAGAGCACGCTGCGTCGCTCAGACAGCCAGAGTTTTCCGGCTAAACACGATCACTCGCAATAAAATGTTGTTTATACATGGCATTGGGCAGTGAGTACTGTTTAGTACCTTTATCCTATATAAGCTGTCCCAGCTAACGTTAGCCAAGCTCTTCAACGAAAAAAAAAAATGATTAAGAAAAAACACGGCGCAAGATACGATTATAAGACTCACGATGTTAATTTACGAGACCTCTGACGACCGAGCACCGTAGGTTTTTGCACCGTGTTTTCTTATTTTCTTTTTTTTTTATTATTATTTAAAGTGTCTATTTTGTTAGCAGCTTGGCTAACGTTAGCTGGGTCACGCTATATCGATTCTATTCCATTGCGGCATTGTTATGCGTACCCACAGGTGCCCCAGACAGCAAATATTACAGTACATGTTTAAGAAGCGTGCAGCCGCCGCGACACAATACATTTCACCGTGTCCTCACTCTCACTCCATGACCCCTCGTTCAGGTGACGAGAAAACGCTCACTTCCTCAACAGTCTGATCCGCCTACACTTTTCGCCGCGCCGGTTTATCGGGTCAAGGATGTATATGATAGGCAACAGTCGTTAGGCTGCAGTTGTTCTGTGTTGGATACGTGTCCCGTCACGCTTTGAGCTTTTGTGCGAAACAGCGCGTTTATCCAGAACAGTGCATAAGCAGCATATAACCGAAGTGGCAGCTTCAAGTTGCTGCTTTGTTGTAGAAAGCCTCCGTTATTTAAAGCTTCGAGTAGCGTACACATGACCGGACATGATCCGTGTTGGCGCGAGACACTGGAAAGCCCAGAGCCTGCGCTCCAAATCCGCGTCAGCTACCAGCCAGGGGCCGGACGCCCACGTTACTGTATGGACAGGACACAAGGTTCAAGGGGGGGATCGCGCAGTGGGGGTCTTCGATTTCCGCCCGTTCTCTCCTCCCCTTTCCTTTTTCTTTAACGCCATATAAGGGCAACAAACGGGTCGTCGACCGACCCGGCTGCTGCCGACGCAGCCACAAATAGACGGGGCTCCCGCCGCGCAATGATGTTGCACCCCCTCCCCTTCCCACCCCTCCAGACAGATCCCCCCCTAACGTCGGCAATGTGCTTTTGGGCCGCGGACACAGAAACCGAGGGAGATAGGGGGGGACAGGCCCGTAGCTCGATGGGTGCATGTCGCATCTCTGCGTCACGGCCATTAGACGAATGCGGCCATGCATGAGATATCACATAGGCGCCAGGGAGCGGTGTGTTGTAAAGTGCGGACAGCTACGAGAGGGAACGCTTGATAAAAATTTCATCGCTGACTATATACTACGCTATACGGGTAATGTGCTACAGTTGTCTGCTGGCGTGAAATCAACATATACTTAGTCATCCGGTTGTAGAATAACGATACCTTGTGGTGCACGTTTTCGTATGCCGCACGCTTCAGAGGGATATGTTATGGCATGACAGGCGATAGGCACTGAAGAAGGAAGGAAGGAATTGACACCGGAAGCGCTTTTCCTATTTAGCGTGTGTCCCAATCGCATCAGACTGCACCGCATATAAGCGAAGAGATCCGCCACTCCCCTCAACGCATCAGAAGCACCTTTACCATCTGTGATATATTAAGTCGGCGTTCTTAAATTAAAATTATTCGCATACGCTGATTTACCACAACCGACAACCTGACGGATGCCGGGCCATAATTTTAAGCGGATTTCTGCTCGCTCTATCTGCACCCGATTCGCTTACAGTCCAACGCCGACCCGTCGCCTGCCGATTTCCAGACCCTTCAGCCACGATCTCATTTACATAGGCTTGCCTTAATGCTATCTCGGCGCTGGCATTGAGGCGCCCTAAATCACAAATCTTGCAAGCGCTTCCACATATATATATATATATATATATATATATATATATATATATATATATATATATATATATATATATATATATACTATTAGGGGTGTGCGAACAGTAGTCGTTTGAGACCAACCCGAATACGAATCGAATAGTTAGTTCCAGAAGCGAATCTAATCGAATAATGAATCTTTTTCGCAGAACTGTCGGATTAGCAATTTGACATCCCGGTATTCACAATACTAATACAAAGTTTCTGTCATTATACTGTACATTACAAAGCATGCTTAAAATCACAAAGGGAGCACTAATTGGGAACAACTAAACAGACTGTTCGCAAACTCATATAAAGTTTATAAGTGTCTGTGCATACCGGCCATCGCGGCCACACATGCGCATATCGTCTGCGATGGCGTCAAAGTGAAAATAAAAGCACCTTCTTTCTCTATAGTTCGAATTATCGCGGCAGATGGTTCCACTATTGTGTAAAGTATGCTGCAGTGAAACGTGTACTGATTTAATCCGATCAGAGGATACAGGTG
This sequence comes from Dermacentor silvarum, assembly GCF_013339745.2. Classification (NCBI taxonomy): domain Eukaryota; kingdom Metazoa; phylum Arthropoda; class Arachnida; order Ixodida; family Ixodidae; genus Dermacentor; species Dermacentor silvarum. The sequence goes on along the minus strand of NC_051159.1, from coordinate 116,128,366 downwards.
CTGCATTTATAAATAGTCTCAAACAATAACCCACTGCCGAATGGTGCGCCTATAGTAACATTTTATTGCGAGAGGATCGTGTTTAACTGGAAATATCTGGCAGACTGAGCGAGACGGCGGGCTCTATGTCCACCGTCGAGGGGGTGAAAAATATCGCATTTTTAAGGCCAAAGTCTTATATGCCCCACTTCACGAAAATGAGAGAGAACTTAAAAGTTTTCACACCAATTTCTTGTTTAGAAAATAAAAAGAAAATACAGGGTTATGAGACAAGGAGAGGCGAAATATGGATGGTATACCTACCACGTTTTTAAACTCGGGAATGTAACGCTTGTGCTATGTGTTGTCATGTCTTCTGGATCATTATGTATCTATTAATTTTGATTTGGTTTCTTGTGCTCCAAGCACGTTACGCTTGAAAGTTGTAAACGCGAGAGCATAATGTATTTGTACAGATACTTTCTGCACTGTGTGATTGTTACTTTGGGGATGTGATCTCTAATTACGTGTTTATCTTGATGTGATTTTTATTTATCTGTTTACTTTGATGTATTATATAATTATGCCTGTGCTGCTGTGAACCTTTGTAACGGGGGCAGCGGGCTCGTCAAGATGCTCAATGGCAGCTTTTATTCGCCGCTTCTCTGTCCGTATGTGAAGTAAACGAAATAAAATTGATTGATTGATAATGAGTCAGGACCCACACTAATAAACGTTTGTAATATCTCTCATTCTATATATATCCTTTATTATTCCACACTCAACCTTATTACCGTGCAGGCGCGTCCATCCCGAACATACATCTGCGGCTTCTAATCGCGATGCGAAGCCTCGAGCACAACCTACACGTAGGCGACGTTGTTGATGAGGACAAGGCTTCTCTAATTGCGTTCGCTTCGCTCTGAACGAGGACAGCGCTTCCGCGTCTGCCCGACCTTCGACTACATAAACACACTTTCGCGACACGCCTCGTCGAAACAACGACAAAAGTATGCAAAGACATGCCCGCGGATATGGCATCAATCCGTCACATACGCCGCATGCAAAGACCGTCAAGCGCCCGGCTTCGACGTGTACACTCGACTGCAAAGGCCACGAAGCAGCTGCGCGTGTTCCGACGAAGTACACAAACAGCTCTCGCGCATTATTTTTCACGCGAACGTTGAAAGTAACCCAGCCTTGCTGGCCATTTCCTATACGCGAAGCGGCCACCTATACAACGCATTCACGTCGTCGCCGATTTGGCGAACTATAGGGCTGGAGTGTCGCGCACGCGATATCAGTGCGGGCGATTTTTTTTCAAGGATGAAGGCGGCCGCGCATAAGCCTTCGCCCCTTCCGCAACTGCGCTATAGCTTGATCTCGCTGTGCGGAAAAAAAAAAGAAGAAGAAAACGTTCGCACCACAAGTCAAGTCAACCAAAACTAAAATGCCCTATATATTACCACGGCCGGTCTGGACGCGCGCGCTAGAGGGAGAGCGCGCGTCTCCAGACCTAAAGTCCCTTTATCCAGACCGGCCGTGATATTACATTGCATGCTACGGAGAAAGCCAACCGAGCGAGTCTCCATGACGTCATGGAAGTCGTCCTCCCCAGACCGACCTAGCACCTGATGCTGCTATGTCCTATTATTATTATTATTATTATTATTATTATTATTATTATTATTATTATTATTATTATTATTATTATTATTATTATTATTATTATTATTATTATTTTATCCATTGCTCGATCGCGGCCCTCTATACAGGTTCGCTGAGTCACTGGAAAGGTATACCACGCACACGACTTTATCTATACTATGAAGGTTATGAGTAATTGCTCGGACATGTTGAGCCCATAGGCGGTGTCCCAATAGCAACCCCACGTATAGGTAACCTTCGTAAACGCACACGCTCTAACAGGGTGTAGGCGTGCATGCGTATATGGAGTAGTATAATGTAAGGGAATTTAGAAGTAAATGTTTTTGTGTACTGAAGGCGCCGAATGATATCGCACGAGCCGAAACAATTGCCACCATATGTTTTGAACGCCGCGTATAGATTTCCGCGCTGCAGCAAAATTCTAAATCGCACGCACAGTGTGTATTATTGGCCACTCATGCAGCGTGTTATCTTTTATTTTATTGCTTTAATTGGAAAGCTACTAACCGCTAACAGCACCCTTTAGCAAGTAAACTTTATTTAAAAAAAAAAAGTCTAAGTTGATCAGGTGATCCACGTCAGCTTATTTTTTTTTTTTAATATTTACGGGCACCGACAACGTATACAACAGTGAAAAAGCCCTTAGTTGATGCAGGCTCTTTTTACCATGTTATCTTAATATCGTATGTCTCTCATATGCAGCAACATTATTTACATACATACATACATACATACATACATACATACATACATACATACATACATACTACATACATACATACATATACATACACATACATACATACATACATACATACATACATACATACATACATACATACATACATACATACATACATACATACATACATACATACATACATACATACATACATACATACATACATACATACATACATACATACATACATACAACATACATACATACATACATACACATACATACATACATACATACATACATACATACATACATACATACATACATACATACATACACATACATACATACATACATACATACATACATACATATACATACATACATACATACATACATACATACATACATACATACATACATACATACATACATACATACATACATACATACATACATACATACACATACATACATACATACATACATATACATACATACATACATACATACATACATACATACATACATACATACATACATACATACATACATACATACATACATACATACATACATACATACATACATACATACATATACATACATACATACATACATACATACATACATACATACATACATACATACATACATACATACATACATACATACATACATACATACATACATACATACATACATACATACATACATACATACATACATACATACATACATACATACATACATACATACATACATACATATGCGTACAAAATCGGATCTGTGCTCGAAAACAGCTGCTACTGCCAGAAAGATCGCTAAAGGGCGCCTATCAACGAAGACACGTTGCCCGGGTAACCGCAGCCCAACGAATGCTATTTGCATAGGGTCCACACGGAAGAAGAAGAAAAACATTAAAGTAGAAATAAACACTAAATCGAAAGATAAAAAAAGAAGAAGAAGACAGGACTGCACCGTTTGACGAGGAACCACGAAAAAGGCCACGGGAGTGGCCTTTATAATATATATACGCGTATATATAGTATATGTACTGCATCGCTTGATGTAAATATGTGCTGGAAGTACGCAAGCCTCTTACGGGGTTATTAAGGTTCGCAATAGCGACCCCCCTCCCAGAAAAAAATGAAGAAGCTCGGAGCTCGTCACGGCGTGCGACACATACGTACGTCCCTTAAGTTCGGCCGCTCCCCTCTACACGTACTATACACGTCTCATTGGGTGCAGAACTGGACCGCCCACTCTCAAAGCATAATGGGATATTCAAATGAGTTATATATAGTAATCGGTGCGTAGCTAAACCATGTTTAACTGTTTAACTAAGGAGAAGGGATGAAAAAGACGACGGTTGTGATGATTATTATTATGAATTATTATTATTATTATTATTATTATTATTATTATTATTATTATTATTATTATTATTATTATTATTATTATTATTATTATTATTATTATTATTATTATTATTAAACAGGGAAACCCACAATGGGGGGATGGGCCAAGACTCGGGCGGCGCGGGTGCACAGGCAACTGTGCACCCGCGCTTTGCAGCCATATGAGCTAGAAAGAGGCAAAATTGGGAACAAAAGAATAGCGTGCAAATAAGTAGCCGCACCGCGTTGACTCTTATACTCTTGTTCCACGGATACAGCGCATATATGTTACACTATAGCCAAAGGGAAAGCACGAAACAAAAAAAAAAAAAAAGGGTACGCACACGGTAACGCATCACAAACAACTGAAAGCGATGTTTTTTTTTAATGTTGTTCTGCAAACCTCGCATATGGCATTATGGCCATAAAGATAATAATGAAATGTTTATTAATCTGTATTAATTACTATATTAATAAGAACAAGAAAACACCGGAGGTTATTTCAGGACGTCGCTAACAACATATATGTATACAGTTGGTTCCAACCGTACGGAAGGCTCCGCACTTTTTTTTTTTTTTTTGTTCTCCTGCTTTCTTTATAAGCTTTCTCCGTGTTAGCTGGGACACCCCTTACCCGTATATGATTTAGCGTAACATACACGTACTAGCCTGAGGCACTGTATTAGGGGCATTACTGAATACCCGAAGGCGTACAAACGAACAGCAGCGTTCGTGGCGACATCATGTAATGCTGTATGCTAAACCGAAGCGTGCATTTGTCTGCAACGATAGACTATACTATACACTTAACTCTGGGCGTAAACAGGCAAACGAAGGCATAACCCTCACGACGATATTTTTGTATTTTGTAACGAAATTAGCCGTAGTAAAACACGAGGACTTTCCTGTCGCGCAGTAGACCAGAGCATTACAAGATGTCGCCATTGGGCCCACCACAAACAAACAACAAAGCAAGCACACAAACAAACAACTACGGCCACATCTTGCCGTACTCACTCACGTGTTACATTTACGCTATGTAGTACATGTGCGCGGTGCTAAAGTGCGATTTACACTTCGTCACTTCCGCTTCCGCAGCAGCTCAGCCAATCAATGAGCCCTGAGAGTGAAGTCCCCAAAAGTGATCAAAAATGTGACCCCGTATTAATCATTCATTAATAGATATACAGTGGAATCTCGGTGATACGATCTTCACGGGAACGACAAAATAAAGCGTGGCATCCTAAAATCGCCATTGTGCAACGTCTTATCCAACCAAATCGAATTATCGCGAAAAGAAATAAACGGGCAAGTTTGCACTGGGTCGTGCAAAGCTTAGGCACAGCGAAACTGACGATCCTCAAGTCTTACTGGCTGCTACTGCTAGGTACTTGGTTGCTGCTAAGTCTTAACTTGGTTTAACTTAACTACGCATGTAGGAAGGTATTCTTGAGCGATCATTTTCGAACGGACCTTCCATTTTCGCGACATTTCGCGTGACTATATAGCGCTGGACGCGTGGGCGCCTACGAGCGACAACGTTCCTGTCATTCCACAAACGCAGGCAGGCTAACCAAGGTTGGCACACTGCCAAAAACGCTGCTGCTTGCCGACGCCGAACGCGTTGGAGGCTATAGCCGCTCGATATCGAATCGGCGAGCTTCGCTGTGTCTTGAGCTTTGCGTGGCCTAGTGCAAGCTTTCGCCTTTCTCTCTCTCTCTCCTGGCTCAGCGCGCCGCGGAGAGAAGAGAGGCGGGGGTCGGGATGGGAGGGAGCTGGCGAGGAGGAGACCGCGTGCGCATGCGCCGTGCCACCCTCCTGGGTGTCACCGCCCTCCTGGGTGCCATGGCTACGGCGCGGCAGTTTCTTGATACGAATCACACATTACGGCTGGTTTAAACAGCGTCACTGTTAAAAGAAACGTATTATCCCGAAAACGTGTTATGAAGAATCATATCAACGAGGTTCCACTGTACCTGCTCTCGGCATCAATAAACGTTTTATTTTCTTCCACACTGTATACGACGAACGTCGAAGTTACACCGCGGATTGAGTGCTATATGTATTTGCACTCGGAATGTTGACAGTTTTGTGTACATGCATACAAACACAGAACGCCGCCGATGACGTCGACACCAAAATGTCACGGCGAAAAAAAAAATAACGTTGCATCTGCGCGAAAGCGTGACTGCATGACGACCGCCCGACCTCTCCAAACCATTAAAAAAAAAGATGTGTTCAAAATAGAGCCACGGCCGGTATTGTGACTCTATGAGGCCTCACTGGCGCGACCGCGGTGTTCACTAGTTCCTGGTTAACTGTTCACTGGCTTAGCCAACTTAAGCGTGTCCTGAAAATGATATACCCTAAATGACGGATCGATAATGCGGCTTCTGATTGAAACTGTTCAAATACGCATCAGTTCAGCCGCGGCTTCAAAAAAAAAAAGCGATAAATAAACAAGCGAGCGAAAAAACAAGGACGAAGGGATTACAAAAATAGTTTCCTCGTCAGTGAGGGGGAAAAAAAAGAAAAGAAAGAGAAAAAGCGAACAGTGGCATGTGGAACCACCCGCGCGAGAACAGTTCCTAATGGGAAGGTTCAGGTCAAAGGTGTCACGTGACTTTCGCTGTTGCGCACATTTCACATACATTTTAAAGGCAGTCGAATTCGCCGTGCATATAGATTTAACGGCAGCATAATATTTGCTCGAGAAGTCGATATTTTACATTTATGTGATAAGAGCTACGGCATCTTTGTACAGCCAATTTGTTGCCCCGCGCGGCGGGGGGAAAAAAATATAAGAAATAGCAACTTAGCCAGAATAAACGCAGCCTTTATTTTCATTTTCCGAGTCTTGCGTTCCAGTTATAGAGGAAAAGAAAACGTGAGAAAGCGATGTTGCGGAAAACACGAAAAGCCCCGAGTTGTCGTTTTCTTTCTTTCTTTCTTTTCCTCAACTACAGGCCACTTGTTATATGGTCCGCCCGTTTCGAAAGAAGAAAAAAAAAGCCACACGGTGAAACAGTTTCAACATGCGCGCCCCCCGTATATAGTTGCACACGTGCCTTCCGTTTCACGCACGTGGAAACAAACGCGCAATCGATACGGCAGGTCCACATCATTTCCACATACGAAGAATACAGAAAATACGAGGAAATGTGGGAGCGCGTTTTAGTCGGAACGGTCGATTCGGTATAAAAGGCGCGGCTTTGACGCGATATACACTCGCGCGAATAGGCCAAATATATACGTCTCACCACTGCCTCTCTCCGACTTCCACACGCCTTCTTTCAAACCTCGTCAATCTTCCCGAAATTTCTCGCACCGCGTAGAAACGGGGAAGGAAATCGCTGACCTCTCGGGTCATATCGCGGCAGCGTCGGGAAACGGGCCCGCGTGGCCACAGTTAGGTTCAATTTCCTCCTCGATCACACGGTCCCGCTCGGGAAAAGTGGTCGTGCAATTGCGACCACGGGTCTGCTTTCGGACTCGCGCTGGGGCCGAATCGGGCCCACCCCGTCAACCGGGGATCCGATGGGCCGTGAGCACGCCACACGCGACAGCCGATGACAGATGCGGGGCGCCGCCGCTGCAGCCAAGCCAAGCCAGTTATACGCACGCGGAAGCGATCGACGCGCCGGTCGTGTCACCGATCCGGAGTTTTATGGATCATTGTCCGCGTCGATCGCAGCCGGCAGGCGACTTGGCTGCGAAGGGAGAGCGATGGTGGCCAAACATGATCGCTGTTGCGCTTGTATGCGCGGTTTCGTAAAACGAATAAAAGAAGAAAGTAGAATCCACTTAATTCAATGTGGATCGCAATGTAGAGAACACAAGACCACGCAGTATCCGGGTTCAAACAACTGCGATCTGTGTATGTATATATATATATATATATATATATATATATATATATATATATATATATATATATATATATATATATATATATATATATATATGTCTTTTGTGAACTCTCAGCTCTTTCCCTACGTACTTTCGATCAGCTGCTTTGTATAGCATTGCATTAATTCGGTGTATTGTACAGTCGAAAAGGGATATATCGAATCTGAAGGTATCACAAAAAGTTCGATATATAGGTAATCCGTTATATAAAATAAAAATTTTATACCAAAATTTTCAAGGGTATATTACTGCTGTTCGTTATAAACAATAATTCGTTATATCCGGGTTCGACTGTATCAGTTTGTTTTACCACGTACCCTAATAGGCAATGTACACTCGCGACCAAATTTTTAGAGACTATATGGCATCAGCAAGAACATTTAGTTTCTTCTAGCGCAGCTGCGCCACAGTGTACAGAACTGTCTCAACGCATTTCATTTGTTGAACAAGCGCAGGCATAGGCCGTACCACGTGCTTTCAGCCTGCACGCCTGTAAGCTGCAAAGAAGAAAAAAAAAATGCGTTCATTCGCACAATGCACATGTGCTGCTCACTTTCTTTTTTTTTTTTTACACTCTCCTTCTGTTCAAGCTGAGTATTAAAATGTTTGGCATCCTACCTACCTCATCCTATCCGTTGCTCCTTCAGACGTTGGCACGTATACCGTAAGCTTCGTGACCTTTTCTAATAACTGTTGATATTATACGGACATCAGAAACCATGCAATAATATAACCAATAAGTGTTGTATAAGTAAAGTCTAAAGTATAACTGAACTACATGATGTCATATTTAGCGCACATATGCTGCAATTACGAATTTGAAACCGGTGAGCGTTCAAGCCAAAGAAAGTCCATCCTGGTAGGAACCCAAAGGCTACAGCACCGGCTTCGGTATATCCTTCCTTCTTCTTCTTTCTGGGGTTTTACGTGCCAAAACCAGTTCTGATTATGAGGCACGCCGTAGTGGAGGGCTCCGGACTAATTTTGACCACCTGGGGTTCTTTAACGTGCACTACAACGCAAGCACACGGGCGTTTTCACATTTCGCCTCCATCGAAATGCGGCCGCCGGGGCCGGGATTCGATCCCGCGACCTCGTGCTCAGCAGCGCAACGCCTTAGCTGACTGAGCCACCCCGGCGGGTTGGGTATATCCTTCCACCAAAAATATTTTGACACCTGTACCACTATACGTAAGGACTCCTATACTAAATAAAAGAAAACTGAGCAGTCATCGGTTTCAATTCCAGAAATACCGAGTCGTGCTGAAGTTCGTAAAGTTATAACCAGTAAACTTTGCTGAATTACACATCTTAATGACAGTTATCGCATCATGAATGACGCCCGTGCGATAGAGGCGAACGCACGGCTTCGTATCTTAGCAGATGGTTGCATCAGCAAATGCTTCGTATGATTTGTTTTTATTATATGTATATATTTCTTATAGTTATACCTCGGCACTATTACACATCATTCGCTGAATGCCGAAAAACACGATAAACAGCGATATCCCTCGGCCACTCGCCGGCACGTTAACCTGACCCTGAGGTGTTGCACGCTCGCCAAGCATTTTCCGACGATGAGGCAACGCACGCGCGGCTGCAACTGTTATCCCTTTATCTCCCCTTCCTTCTACGTCTCGCGCGGCGTTATCTCGGGTCGCGAGCGAGCACTCTTCTGCGTCGGCATACCACCTCGCGGAGGACGAGCTCCTTGTGCACTATCGATCAGTGCCCGTCAGCCGATTCGCGGAGAGAGAGGAGGGGAAGGGAAGACAATCAGCAAACGCAGTTCGCTCCGCCATATTTCCTGCGGGCGCATGTGTGCATGCGCCGCTGGAAACGTTTTGGTAGGGGCTGGGGCTTTCGCCGGTTTTTTTGTGAACCTGCGCCCGTGTTAAGTGCGCATCGGTTGTGCGTTTCGTGGATTGCGAATAATTATTAATGGCTTCTGGGGGGCAGCATGTCGTTCCTGGAAGCCATGTAGAACTCACCAACTATATACATGTAGGGTGAGCAGGCCTGAGTGTGCTCTTTTGTTTACAGTACGGCCGATAAAGGCACGCTGAGTTCCCTGTGCCGTAGCGGCTGCTTTGGAGTTTGTTGGCGCTAACTCCTGCACTTGCACCTCGCTTTTTTTTGTAATTCTTTTTACGCATTCTTTAGACATTTCGCATAAATAAGATGTTTTCGAGTGCGCAGTCTTCCGTGTCGGATTTAGCAAAGCGATGCACTTGTTTACATCGGCATCTACAGCCACAGATCGTTGTTAGCGTCAAAAAATGGGGGAAAGGTGCATGTATGAAAAGGCGCTGATATGAAAGAATGTCAAAACGTACAATAAAACACACATATCTGCTCATATGAGCCGCGTTGTTCCATCGTGAGACGAGTCAGTATGAGCGGCTGAGCCACTTAAACAATGGCGGCTGTGATCCAGTTACAAATATTGGGCTCTTAATTTATTACTGATTCTCGCTTTTCTTTAATTTCGCGATAGTTAGTTTGCGCGTGTCATAAAACTTTATTAGAGCAAACTGTGCTTGCATAAGCGCTCATTTAAAGGCCGTGTTGTTCTCCTGCAAGAACGCGGATGTCATCGCTGACACCGTTGGTATATAACTGAGCGAAGCGGCTGTTTATGCTGATGTACCGAATGTACCGTCTCTTGTTTCGGGTTTGACGCAGATATAACGAGTACATTTCAGGAATTAAGAAATGTGTCAGCATGCCAACACGTAAAAACCCACTCATCTACGTTGCGAATACGACCGGCAGCCTACCGAAACGGTGACGTACAGATATTGGCACAGGCGTTGGGCACAGCGCTGTGTTCCCGCTTGCAGCTTATTGTGTACGCGGCCATCGACGCGAAGGGTAGTTTATTTCAAATCGCTAAAGCTAGAACTAGACTATAAAAACAGTTTCCTTCATCCTAACTTGCTTACTTTTCAGTACAGATCCGCCGGTAGCGGGCGCGAACTCGACGGCGCCAGGCCTGACCTCCGCTGAACAGGATCAACATTGGCTCAAACTTATGTGCACGGATTGAGAGGGTCGAATCTTGTGCATTTCAACTTCGTAGGCATGTTTTGACTAACTTTGAACGCGATTATTTATATATACTAACGAAGCCGTTGCGGCTATCGCGTTATCGGTTCGACGGCCGATCGCGCGGGGTTCGGTCGAATGATGGTCGGCACGCTGATTTTATCGGTGCCGTCGACAAGAAAGCCCGTCGCAGTACGACAACTCGCGCTCGTAGGTTACGTCTTGTAGGCCTGGTATGATAAAATGGTCTCAGCGACACAGTGCTGAATGGTCGGCCTATCGTAGGCGTGCGCGTCTTGTCGGTCTCGTATCGAGCCAGTGTTACCGCGCCTTGAACGAGTACGTGAAGTCGGGCACACGCTGCCACTACCAGCAAGCGAGGACTGACGCTACAAGAAGTCTTCGTCAGCAACGTGTTTTTAAGTGTCGTCCAAGTGTAACGCAGGGGTTTATCGATAAATTTGCTATCACAGCCATCAATGCAAGGCGGCAACTACATGGTTCCCTGTGCAGTCTGGACGCAGCCCTCACCGCTTTCTGTTAAAAGTGGAGTTGCAGTCTTACGCTACGCACGTTTTCGGTACCGCACCGACGTCGAGCTACCAGTGAAGTTTCAACGAGGTACACAGCACAAGGTTGCACTTGCAGTAGCGCGCGTGCGAGCGCATTTTTTTTTTTTTTTTTTTTTTTGGGGGGGGGGGGGGGGGGGGGACGTTTCCCCGAGACGGGGCCGCACGGCCGCGCGCGCAACCCTTCCAAAACGTTTCGCGACTAATCCGCCAGGGCAGGGCGCATGCGCCGTAGCGCCGTGAAAAAGGCGGATTGTGCCCGTCAGCCAATTCGCGGAGAGAGAGGAGGGGAAGGGAAGACAATCAGCAAACGCTGTTCGCTCCGCCATATTTCCTGCGGGCGCATGCGTGCATGCGTGCGTGTGTGTCCGTGTGATCAGTCTTATTTCTCTCTCTCTCTCTCTCTTGCAGCAGTTAACACTTGATAGATAGATAGATAGATAGATAGATAGATAGATAGATAGATAGATAGATAGATAGATAGATAGATAGATAGATAGATAGATAGATAGATAGATAGATAGATAGATAGATAGATAGATAGATAGATAGATAGATAGATAGATAGATAGATAACGCAGCATTATTCTCGTCTTTGAGCTAGATTATTCACAGGCGGACGTCTATAGCACGAGAAATCGAAAGACATATCCAACTAATTAATTTCCTAAATAATTACTTTGCGGCATGTCATGCGATTTACGAATTGTAGCCGGTGAGTTCGCAAGACGTATGCACTTCAAATTAATCTCCAGAATGACACCAGTTTCGAGATATTATTTCCCTAAGTGTGGGACGAAATACGTGGGCGTTCCAGTTACTTTTGTGCTTCGATGCATAAAAGAGAGTTTTGTTTTTAAAAAAATGAAGTAGAACGGTACGCGTCAAACTTTAATGTTTGACGCGTACCGTAGTACGTATTAACATGTAACGGTACATGTTAATACGCGTCAAACTTTATGCCGTATTCCAAGTGTATATACGCCTTGCAAGCTCACCGGCTATAATTCGTAAATTGCAATATGTGCCGTAAAGTAATTCATTAAGACGCTAATTAGTGATTTTTTTTCTTTAATTAATCAAATACGTGTTTCGATTTCTCGTGCAAGTAATGTCCGCCTCTCCGAATAATCCAGCTAAAGGACTAGAACTATGTTATCTGCAACAGGTGATTTTTAAAAAAAGTTCCGCAAAACTTAAAGATGATCACCCCGTACATGGCTATAAGAGGGCTTCGGACTGATTTCGACCACCCGCAGGTGCTATACAAGGCACCGAATGCTCAGCATACACGAGCACTTAATTGCGCACTGCGCCTCCACCACGCAGAATGCGACCGCCGCGGCAGGGAATCGTACCCGGGACCTATCTAGCAACGGCAGAACGCCGCATAGATAGTCGAACCCGGATCCATATATCGAATCTGAAGGGGATCATAAAAAAGTTCGACATAAAGGTATTTCGATGCATAAAATAAACATTTTATACGAAAATTTTCCAGGGAATTTTACTGCTGTTCGTTATACACAATACTTCGTTATATGCGGGTTCGATATATCCGGGTTCGACTGATATATCCACTGAGTCACCGCGTCGGGTTCGTTAACCTCTGGCGAGTGACCGCGTTGCCCTGTAATGACACTCGTGGAGTACATCGTGTCGGTACGAGGCAGCCGTGCTCGTCTGCGTGCACCGCCTCTTAGATCGATTCCGTGCATTGCCCCAGCACTCGAAACTAGATCAATTCTCCATACACGAACATGCGGCTCTCAAATGATAGCCCCTCGACCATGGAGCTCCTCCCTGCTTTGCTGTGGACGCCTGCTGTTTGGCCGAGTAAACAGGTCCCGATCCTACAGAGACGGTGTAATCAAAGGTGGCGACTTTGTGGGTCGATCCTGACACCGGGAAGGTATCGCCTGACTGAAAATCATCTTGAAATAACGTAAGTTTGGGCACGTTGGTGTTCCATTTCTGCATCTAGCGCACAACACAAGACAAGGACAGAGCGAAAATTCAACCTCCACTGCAGAAACTGCGGGTACAAGCCCCAGTACTCGCGAAGTGCTACACGTATATAGCAAGGAGCGCCACGAAATTTGCACGCGAGATAACAGAAGCGGCGAACATCGCTAAATTGGGGAACACGTGTGTGAGCGCACCCATCGGTTGATGCAGAAAAAAAATTATCTTAACCTCAAGCCGTGAACGACTCGGCAAGAAGGGTAATTCGAACCATCTCATAACCTTATAGGTTTTACTCGTGTATATATATATATATATATATATATATATATATATATATATATTATTATATATATTATATATATTATTATTATGAGTGTGACGCGTCTGAAAGAAAATCTGTTGGAGGTTAGCGCCTGTCCTCGTCGGTTTTCGCTCTGTCCTTGTCTTGTGTTGCGCGCCAGATGCAGAAATGACAATGACCCTCCGGTGAGTACCTAGCCCCTCCCCCTTTTTTTCCCCTTTTTCGTGTGTCATAAATAATAAACGAAGGCTCGCCGTGTCGGAAACGGTGCCAGGTGCACCGGTCGTTGAGACTCAACGCGTATGCAGACAGTCTCGGGGTAAACAAGCAACAGCGCACTGAAAACGAGGACGAAGGAGAATACGTATAGACGCAACACAAGCGTATATACATATACACAGCCACATGCGCGCTGCCACTTAATCCTTCCCCAGCGCCTCTCACCTGGACGCCGAGTTTCCCTATAGCCTCGCGAACTTGAAACGAAGCCGCCACCAAAGTCACGCCACAGCCGCGCGGCGTTCATCGGAGCAGCACGAACAAGCCCCCTGTTTGCTTGCTTACAATGGAGACGCGCGTGCCCGCGGCGCACACATGGTTCGCTCTGCAACGAGCGAATCACCTCCAAAAGGGGCGCCTGATTGCAACAAGGACACCGCCGACTAGAAAAAAGCAGCACATCCGGCGCCCAGAAACAATGGCTTTCCAACCTCGAGGGCCGCTCTTTTATAAGAGAACGTCAAAGACAGGGGAGTGAGGTTGATACCCGGGGGGCGAGCGCGTGACGGGCGAAGAAACTGGATTCTCAAGTGATTCTGGCACGGGCTTAATTCTGGGGGCCCCCATGCTGCGCCATTGATCGCGTATACAGCGGCGCTGCATGCCTCGCAAACACGCGTGGAGACGGACAAAGGAATTGCCATAAATATCGTGCCGAATTCGGCTATTGTTGGGTAACACATGCCATGCAACGTGTTGGTGGGTTCGAAACCAACCAGCGGGACGACGTATATTAAGACGTGAACCACCGCGTTCGACTGTCACCCGCCACTTTACAGCCCCTATATACACAAAGGATGACAGAATTATATCTTCATATATGCAGCGTGGATATGGAAGACACGTATACTGTTTATATCTAGCGCATGTCCCTGCAGCTTCGGTGCTACGTAAGCTGAGCCTTAGACGTGTATACCCAATTTTCGTAGTTTTATGCGCGCTGTAACAGCCAACTGATAAGCAGACAACGGGTTATTGAGTTCACGCAATTGGTCACACGCGCTATAAGTGCGCGATGGTCCGCTATAGGCCACAAATGCCTGTTCGATTACATCGATTCTGATGAAACTGAAGCCACGGGCAAAAAAAAATTAATAAATGCGTTGCCAGCCTCTGCCCAACGATACATTAATTGTACAATGAGTAAGCTGCGTAGTAGTTATTGCGGCTTTTATAATGCGCCACTCAATAAGTTAAGGATGAGTTGAACTGAAATTTACGACCATCGCAGCCGCAAATCAGTTCACTCAGTGCACCGCGCAGTGGTTCGTAAAAAAATATAAACAGAAAGAGAGAAACTAGAACGAGAAGCAGCGAACATTGAGCATGCGCGTTCAAGTCTCAGCGACCGGCAACAATATACACCAATATAATCAATGTGATGCTAGGAGACAAGAAGTTTCGCAGAGATTTTGAGAGAGCACACACAAGCAATCGCGAAGGGAAGCCAAACAAAACATGTAATCGAAGTTGCATTTGAATTTAAGCATATAGGAATAGCCACCTGCAATGGAAGGAAATTAAAAATAATAATAAGAATTATATAAATATTCTAACCGGAAAAAGAAAAAAGAATAACTGCCAGATGTCAATCACGCTCTAAATTATAGTCCTAAATGATTTATTTCATTCATTTCAATCATATTTTAAATCTGTCAGTCGACACATATTTTATGATTCAGGGTTTTTAGAATAAACTTATACTACGGTGTAGCAGCGTCAAAACAGCGAAATGCCCATGACAAAAATCTTTTTTATACAGATTTTTTTTTTTTAATCGTCCGTTGCAGATAGCACAATTCTAGTCCTTGAGCCGGATTTCTCGAAGAGACGGACACTACATACTTGCGCGACAAATCGAAATGTATACGTGTCATCGCCTCGAAACCGATGCCATCCTCAAAATTCCTTCCAAGTGGATGCACACTGGAAGCTCACCGGCTGCTAATCGTAAACTGCAATATATGCGCCGTAAACTAATTATTGAATAATTAAATTAGCAGAATCTTGTTAATTCGTCAATTATGCACTTTGATTTCTCGGGCGAGCGATGTCCTCCGCGATATCCAGCTCAAGGATCAGGATCATTGGAACCTTGAAATAGCCACAGGCTATTAAAAAAAAAAAAAAAGTAAGATGTAAAACAAGCACACCTGTTATATCTCTCTAATGTATCGTTTCATCTTTCGTCAACAGATACCCCTATTCAGAACAAAAATAAATAAATAAATAAATAAATAAATAAATAAATAAATAAATAAATAAATAAATAAATAAATAAATAAATAAATAGTCGAGTAGTCCAGGCAGGCGCTCGGCAGCGGCACATTCTGACCACCGGCTCCGATCGAAGCTACGGCGAGCACTTTGCAGCCAGATGATTTTTTATATACTCCTCCGTGGCGGTTTTTGCCTCCGGCAACAGAGCTCGTTCCTTGCTTTTACAGCCCGACTCGTTCCAATACTATATATAGTATAAACCGACCGCTAGTGCCGCTAGTTCAGCTCCGCATTCGCTCCGGTTAACCCCTCCTTATCTGTCCCGGGGCGCTTCCCAGAGGGCGCAGATCTTTATCTCCAAGTTGACGTGGAAGCTAGGCCCTGCACTCCAATAAAACGAGCTCCGTTGTCTAGGGAGCAACGGATTGTGGCACGAATCTACGCCGGCTTTATCTTGCCAACGCGACCTTCCTTCCAGTTGGACAGACCGGTTAGTGCCACGCAGTTCAAGAGAAAGCAAAGTACGCAGCAAGAAAAAGAAGCAACACAAACCCACGTATATTGATGGCCCACGAAGGCTGCACGTGGCAATCCTACAGCTTTTCGGAAGCTTAAGAGGACGCTCAAAGAAGCATTCAGTTGCGCATAGATTGTTGGATTATACGCGTCCGTAATTCGAAATAGGTCAATCGTATTCCGCGATCGGAGGCTTGTTGCGTCGGAAAGAGGCGCGACAACGTAAAACGAGAACCAATCGCCAAATTGAAATTCTTGCACCATAGCCGAACTGCCCCGATTACAGCTCCCGCGAAGACAATATATATATATATATATATATATATATATATAGCGACAGAGTTCCCTCTAGTAGTTATTGTATGAAACTCTATGCTATGCATCCATCAACCCGTGACGATACGTCACAGGTTCTCGCTAAGTCCTTTCGGGCATTTCTACAGTCGTTTATTAAGAAAGAATTATAAGATCAAATTCAAAAGTGAACGAAAGGTTGGCGTAGCCAAATATATATATATATATATATATATATATATATATATATATATATATATATATATATATATATATTGTGAGCGCTAACTGTCCAGTTCATCATCGTCTTCATGTGTAAATACCCATCCTCATAATCATCATCATTTTGTCGGGTTGGTGTTCGTGGGCTGTCTCGCGCTGTGTGACAAGAGCTCTGCCTTCGTCCCGGGCGTCGTCTCACAAGTGGTGGAGGTGCGTTGCTTTCCCCGTCCTCTTGCTCTACCGGTCACCCCTGGAGCCCCGCTCTGGTCACCGGGTGTGCTCGCCAACAGCAGTCATGGCACAAACCACCGCATCCCCTGCTGCCACCACCTCAACTGCGCCAGCTGGGCCTATTTGGTCCGTCACCGCACCGCAACGCGACCCTCAGGTTTTTTCTGGCCTTCGCGGCGAAGACGTGGAAGACTGGCTTGACCAGTACGACAGGGTGAGCGCTTGCAACCATTGGGACGAGTCACACAAGCTCCGCAATCTTGCCTTCTAAATGAGGCAGGTCGCCTAAACTTGGTCGCCTAAACCGTTGTCTGCGACCACCTGGCCTCGATGGCAGCGAAGGCCCCCGTGCAACCATACGACTCTACCTGGCGCCCTTCCCGCCCAGTATGTTTCTACTGTGGCATACGTGGTCACATCCCTCGTTTCTGCCGCCGGCGCCAGCACGATGAACGACGTGGCTATTCCGCCTATGAGAGAGAGAGTATGTGCCCAGATCGGACGCCTACGTTCCAGGACCCTATATATCCTCGTCACGTCGCTCGCCCTCACCTCCGTTGTCCCAAAACATGTCCCGGTCTTCTCGCTCACCCCGTCGTCGTTCCCCGTCTCCGTTCCGCCGTACTTCACCGACCCTGCGTCCTGCCTCCACTTCTTTCGACAACCATTCGGAAAACTAGACGCTGCAGTTTTTGGAGGAGAAACTGCTTGTTTGCGAACTGTCCCAATTCCCCCTGCTCGCCCGACTAATTTACTCGCTGTTTGTGTGGAAGGTGTTTCTGTCGACGCTCTTATTGACACTGGCGCCGCCATCTCTTGTTATTCATCGCGACCTATGCTTCCGTCTACGAAAAGTGCAAACTCCGTATGTTGGTCCGGTCTTATATAGCGCCAATGACAGTCCAATTTACCCTACCGGACAGTGTACTGCTCGTGTCCTCATCGACGGAATTCGCCATCATATACAGTTTACTGTGCTTTCGTCGTGCGCTCATCCGATCATCTGAGGCTGGGATTTCTTGTCAGCTGCATCTGCTGTCATTTCGTGCGGACAACCACTTATACATATTACAGACATCGAGCTCACAGACGCTGCCGATTCCTCGCCGCCCCACCTTGTCACAGCGGCAGATTTTGTTCTTCCACCCGGCCAAGCCCGCATTCTCACCATTAGATCTAGCGAAAATATCGACGGCGACGCAGTGGTTTCCCCTTCTCAGCGCTGCATTTTTCGGGGAATCGCCATCGCTTCTTGTCTAGTGCGTTTCTCACGCGGATGCGCCAGTCTGACCGCCTACAACACGACATCAGAGCCACTTCTGCTGCCGGAGGGGTCCACTGTTGCCATGCTTATCGACGCAGCACCAGTATGTGTCGTCACCGGCCGCTTTCGTGAAGGGGGGGGGGGGGGGGGGGGGGGGGAGTTAGTGTGAGCGGTAACTGTGCAGTTCATCATCGTCTTCAGGTGTATATACCTATCCTCATAATCATCATCATTTTGTCGGGTTGGTGTTCGTGGGCTGTGTGACAATACAAAAGCTCTGCCTTCGTCCCGGGCGTCGTCTCACAAGATATATATATATATATATATATATATATATATATATATATATGTTTAAAAGGGGAAGTTGGGCTCATCGCTCACTCTATGTACTTTTAACCAAATGCCTTTCGGCCTAGTGCACGGAGACGAAATTTTGGAAAGAGCAATCTACCAGTCTAAATTGATTTACTGTTGCGCCTGAGTGTCATATCGCAGGTTCGGACACGATTAATTTTGGGAACCTAAACGGGAACCCATCGCAAGGACAAAGTGTACGGGCGAACGAGGCTGGTTCACACGGGATAGTTCACTTACGCTTCGTATAGGCACTGCGACGTGGTGAACATGGACCAAAATAAAAAAGAAAAAAGAAGAATTTTAAAGAAAAAGAAATCAGCTAATCGGACTATGTCTAGATCGTGATGGAGGTTCTTCACGCGAGCTCGCTATCACCCATCTGCGATGCTAGCTGCCCAAAGTGCAAAACAGGTACACCGGCTCCAAAACTACACGACTCTTTTTTTTTTTTTTTTTTTAATCGAAAACACCAAAGCGCCAGCTGCGAGCGTTGTCCGCGGCTCAGATGTGACGGAATGGGGCTACTATAACGATCGACCTTCAGATTCTATACTGTATAGTATAACTGGGCAGCGCCTGTATATGTATCGGTTCAGGTCACGCAAAAAAAAAAAAAAAAACGCGCGCAGCCGAAGCTATAAATAAAGCGCGGTTCTGTGTATAGGCCGCGCGATCAGCGCGCGGTCTGCTTTCGTCCTGAACAAGTTTGGTCGCTTTATTCGTTTTCGCCCTCCGTCTCTCCCCTTTATTTCTTTAAAGCAGGATGCGTTTTACGGGTCTCTCCGGTGCATGCTTCGAATCACGGCGAGTTATAGTTCTTGCGGGCTGCACTGCCTCCGTGCAACCCCAAACAAGGCTCGTCTGACGTTCGGCCGTTTGCCATGCATGCACCAAATGCACGGTATACGAACGGGAGAGAATGCTGCTCCGATATTATTTGTCGTTTATAGGCCTTAACTATAGCAGCAAAAAAAAAAAGGGGGGGGGGGCGGGGCGGACTGCATGAAAACATGAACATTTGAAACGAAAAATTATTTAAAGGGAACTAGACGTAAAAACATTTTGAGCTGCATTAGTAATAACCATATTCTATAATGCGAGAATGGGCACTCTTAATTACCACGATGTCACAAAAGAGCACGTAATCCAAGCGCGCGCCGCGTGTCACGCAAGCCAGCGAAAGAACACGCCGGCCCCACGGCAACTTCAACAGAGGGGGAGAGCGCATACGCCTCAAACAACAACGCGAACAACGGCGCCTAGACGTCTATAAAACGTCTTATAGACGAGCATCGACGAAGCGACGTTAACCGGAGAGAGAGGTCTTACACCCTGGAGAGACCACACGCGCGCGCCGAGACACCTCACCCGGCGAGTCGAGACTCGAGAGAGATTGCTACAGCGTGAGCGTGCGCCAACGGGATTAGTCATCACCCCCCTCGACAACACTTCGACGGCGGCGGTCGAACGTACGAGAAAAGACGAGAAGATTCCCAGGCTTTGGCCACGCTACGGGATCACGACTCCGACAGGAAGGTTCGAGAACGCCTGTGGAAGCTATATAACCGCCGCGCGAGAATCAGCAGTAGAGTTCAGTCCGCACCGATGAAGTGATGTAACGTGAAGACCGAGCGTCTGCGGGAGAAGGCGATTCCCCGGCAAGCTAGTCGACGGGTTCATCGTGCGTCTGCATTTCCGGAAGAAGTTCCTTCTTCGAGATTTGCCCCGAGCTACGCCGAGATCGTCTGGAAAGACCAACACGGGTGAATACGATTGGACACTTAGTGTTCCTATTCATTTTGTAATTTACGTATTGGACTCTTAGTGCTTGTCGTGAATTATTTTCTTGTTTGTTAATACCCATCTGATTTGTATTGTGTTGTGTCTAGCCTAAGTGTGCACGTGTGTGTGTGTAACTGCCTTGTGTGAAGAATATATTTTGTTGTGTTTTGACAACTCTGGGCTCTGACTCGGTCTTTGGACAGCAACCGGCTTTCGCTGGCGCACCAGAGGGCCCATTCTTAATTGTCCTTGCTTTCGTGGGATTATTTTCGGAAACCGATAAATCGGCTTTGGAATTTGGTCCGGCGTTTGCGCCTCGTTCGCGGGGTCTGTGACACACGATAAGATCCTTGGTAAAGCAGAAAACAGGCACGTAGGTGGCGACGCCGCATTAGTGTTCTCGCATCGGAACGCCGCGACGTCATGGAGTTGAACGGCGTCTGTTCAGGCCCAGTTAATTTAATATTTTTACCCGTAAACATGGACAACATCGCACTCTAAAAGGAAAGAAGGAAAGACTGAAACTTTTACTAAGCCGCAACAGACCGAAATACGCAAAAAAAAAAGTACTTTGGACTCCGTGACGTAGCATTAAGGTTGCAGCTATACAGGAGGCGAGCACGCAAAGTGCCTCGAGCTGCAATTTTGCAAGTATTCGCGGGTTTATTTCACCGCTCGGAAAAACACTCTTATGTAGCGCGTATTGAGCAACAGAAAGTTGTATCGGGAGTTTTTCACTCCGCTCTACAATTTTCTCATTTACATTTTTCACCTAATTACCATATCTGAGAAGTTGATTAAATAAGGCTATGTAATTAGGCGGAATGCAAAAAATAAATAAACTGAATATCTCCAAACGACGGCCAACTACATTACCTTGGTTCTGTTCAGCTACGTGGTATATGCATATTTTTAAATGTTGGTACATGATAGCTGTGACACCCTGTATAATGGAATGCCAAGACATTCACCCAGCCTAGACCTTAAGGAACGTCCACCTCCGAGAAGCGCTGGGGTTCGAAGCTGATTGGATCGCCAACCAGTCAGCGGTCGAGATAAGCAAGAGACGTTTAGAGTATTGGCGGGGGAAGAAATTACGGGCAACTTACGGAGGCGGGATCCTTACAGGCATAGCTAACTTTACAATTTAGTGGTCGTTTTTTTTTTTTTTTTTTTAATGAAGCGAAGGAATATAAAGTAGAGATAAGCGAAATGCTAGAATGCAATCGATGTAGTAAAATTTGATCAGTGCAAGCAGGCCAGGTGACTCTTTATCCCCGGCCCGTCGAAGGGGATCTCGATCATCTCGATCTCGGTCATCAATCATCGGGGGCAGTGTATACGGAGTTGCCTCCCGCTTAGGCAAACTGGCGTTAAGATGGGCCGCGCGCAAGAGCTCCGTGGATGCGTACTCTGGTCTACATCAACTCGGGAGATGACAGATCGCACGCGCAGCTAAATTATAGGCTGTACGCCAAAGGCGCTGATATTGCGAGCAGGTTGCTGCGTATACTTGGAGGGGACGTCGCCCGCTGACAGTGTATACATATATAGTTGAGACCGCTTAATAGCAAACGCGCTTGCGCGGCACACAGGTCGTTTATCTGACGAGACCGCTTATGACGCGTTGAATGGCGGTGGCTTTGCAACCAAACCGGCGCGCAGTCGACAGCGCTGCATATCCTACATAATTCCCAATCAATCAGTTTCTACTGATTCATATTATACATAACGATATATTTTTGTGCAGGCAGCACCGAAGAACCCTTTCTGGGGTTGTAACAATGGGCCCGCTTGATAACATACATGACTGCAAATGGACTGCGAGACTCAAGATCTTGTAACTTCAGAGAGCAGTCAGGGCTGGTGTTTATATCACATGAAGACGTGAACACATGTAGTCTCACTCTATCCTACGCTCGTATTCTCATGAAAAAAAGTTTGCACCTTCTTATCGTGTCCCACAAGAATCAGCGGCATCCATCTTAATCGCCCGCATTTCCTTTCTTCAGTGCTGCGCGCCCGGTCCTTACAGGCCACGAACGGTATGCGCGTTATCAGCGTGATATAGCATGCTCGATAGGAAAGTAGATTATGGGGTTGCACGTGCCAAAACTAGTAGCGAGCGAAGATTTTTCAAGAACGGAAACGCAAGCAAGGCAGATGACGATTATCGTTGTGTGTGGACAAAGATACGCCCCAAAGCGAACTTTTTAAGATTTTAAGATTAAAAGGTGCGAACTTTTTTAAGATTGTACATATTTTCGATGAAAAGGCGGGAAAGTGTTAAAATTCATGGCGGCCATTCTTGAACAGACTGCTACATTATTTTTTTTTAACACGAAAGTGTTTTATGCCGGGGTCCACCAAGACTTCACTGACGTATTTCCGTGACGGAAATACGTCAGCTTACAATGTACACGAACATAATACAAAGAAAGAAACCAGAAGAAAAAGTTCCACAAACATGCAAAATTTGGAAATCGAACCCACGACCTCTCGGTCCGCGACGATAGATCGCCGCGCGTTTAACCCATTGCGCCACAAACGCATTTGCAGAGAGCTACACAGACGCGCCTTATATATCTAACACTCCTCCGTGTACCCGCGCTCTTGCTCGGGGCGGTGCCGCCGCCTACGAGCAGAAAAGTACTGCATTATGACACTAACGCGCACCGACAGTGAACGCTTCGGTGGTCTCAGCACTAAGACGCCTCGATGCCAGCATTCGAAGGGACGCTGGCATCAAGAAGCACTACCAACGCCACCTAGGTGGCGTTCACCGTACTCAGCACAGCGGAGCGTGGCTTCCGCAATTAGCTCTGAAAATGTTTCTGAAGTTGATCGCGGAGGCTGCAATTACGACGCGCTGTACGCGCTGATTTGACTCGGTGACGATTCAGTTACGTGCTTTGTCTTGCGCGTTGTATTAGTGTGTCAGTTACGTGCTTCGTCTTTCGCGTTGTGCTAGCGTGTGCAGCGTAGTGCAGCTTCCATATGCACGACGGTTGCTCATGGTCATCGACGTTGGTAGTCGTGATGGAGGAGACGTGCCACCAGGCGTCAGCGTGGGTGCATCAACGCCTAAGGGCGCTTTAGCCACAAAACACCAATAGACATTATATATCAATGTGCAATAAACATTACACTACTTCTGTGAAGACACGTTTCACTTTCGTGTTCTATACCGATTCCTATATAAGAGGGATCAACCACATTTTTTAATGCATCGCTCAGCGACAACCCTTACTAATAACAGCACTACCTACCCATAAATATATCCGAAACCACGAATAGTATAGAGCATGTAGGAACACATTTTTGAGGGTGTTTCCTTAACTCCCATCTTCACTCGTTGTAACGGCACCAGCTACGCTTCTCGTACTTCCGGTTCAAAGGGCCAACGCAACGTACCGGTCGCCGGTTCACGCACGTGTCCCAACCCCCCCGTCTATAAAACTAGCCTGCTCTGGCACCGTGCCCGTGAAAGTTGAACGCACTTTCGGAGCGTTCGGTTGAGTGCAAAATCTCGGTAGCAAAAATTATAAACACGGAGACGTGTGGTATATGAACGCTTCAAGTGCACAACACCGCCCACGGATTGCACTCAGAAATAGCTCAGCGCGCAATGCGTCTCAAGCATGCAGACAGGCATGTATGGTGTGTCGCAAGAGGTTCATGATTTCATCACTATACCGGACGTCAGAGACAGCGAAAGTACAGTTATATAAAACTAGGAAGAACAGACGCACAACGAATGTAATGCGAGAAGTACGGGATATGTTCGCATTTCTTTCCTTCTTTTTATTCTAACGCTCATCCGCACTCGATCTGCTGCTACTAATTTTCTCAACCCGAAACAGTCTAAATTTTCCTGTTATACAAGTGGGACCCATATAACAGAATCGAGTAAAAATCCATAGCACAAGCCGCGAGAAGGAGCTGGAATTATTGTTATAAACGTTCGTACTTTACCGGCCTAAATACTTGGGGAAGTACTTCGACGATATTTTCCGCCTCATACAATACGGCGGCCGCATTTCGATGGGGGCGAAATGCGAAAACACCCGTGTACTTAGATTTAGGTGCACGTTAAAGAACCCCAGGAGGTCCAAATTTCCGGAGTCCCCCACTACGGCGTGCCTCATAATCAGATCGTGGTTTTGGCACGTAAAACCCCATAAATTTTTTTTATTCATGTAATCTATCGATCTATCCCTCCCCCCCTTTCTCTCTCTCTTCTCTCTGTGCCTGTGTGTGTGTGTGTGTGTGTGTGAAACAAGACCACTTCTTCCGTTGCCCTAGCTACATGGTTAACGTAACTATACGGCTACCACGTGCAAGTTGACACGATCAATTCAGATTTAGAGGCATCAAGCTTCGCTAATCATGGCCATATAAAAGTTCTGGTTTGTAATTTTTATTATCGCGAGTCGATCTTCCAATTAAGATACATTTCAGCATTTTTTAAAGCACACTAGCTCCTCCCTTCATCACCTATTTTAGCTGGGATACGTAGGAGCCAGAGTAAATTATTTAATTTAAGCACGCTTTGTTTCCCATTCACTCTACGAAAACATAATGATAACATTCTGGGAACAGCCGGGGGATGGGGCACTGTAATGTGAGCTGATTAAATAGTGGGTCTCTCAATTCCAAATGGGTAATATACGTTCCCCCATAACGCATCGTCAAAGTAGTTTTTAATGTTCTTGGACAAGCGTGTCCTAATCAATGAACCATGTGCAGAACCGACCGCAGTTTTGTGCGAAATGGCTACTGCTAACGAAAATCAAAGCACTGCTCTGCTTCCCCACAAAAACATATCGCTTTTCTTCATCCTGAGCGTCTATCGTCGGCGCAAGTACAAGAAGAAACGCGAAAACGTAATAAAGCATATATCACCGGATGATGCTGACGGATGGTGGGGATGGGCATGTCATTAATTAAAGCGTCCGTTTCGGTTCTTGAACTCCACAGTCTTCATTGACGGGCAAAAACAGGCTACATACAGCTGTTTGTATACTACGACCAGCCGTGAAGAATCCGAATAAACACAATTTTACACGGTTCTGAGTCAAAAAGATGTGACACGGCCATCTGAACCCCAGACCCACGGTGTGCACTTTCGATCGCGATCGAGCCTGAACGGGATTCAATTTTCACGACCGCGATCGCCTCCCTTCCACCGCTTGCGCAAATGAGCCAATCGCGATCGAGCAATTCTATCCCCATCGGGCTCGATCGCGACCGAAAGTGAACCGTGTGACAACCTGCCCGCAACGTTTCTCTGGGGCAATAGATACGCCAAAAGCAAACGCTGCTTCGGAGAGCAGAGAGGCACGCCTTCGTACACCGGCAGCGTGAAGCCAATCTGCCGTCACGCTGACAAAATTATAATATTCGTTTGATGGGGCTTTTCCGCCCTATTTTTTATATGGGGCGGAAAGTATAATAGTATTCCGTTCATGCTCTTTCAAAAAACGCGCACGGTTGCCTGTGAAGAGCTGCAAAGCTTCAACGGCAAACACAAAACCGACCTAGAGCTGCGCGTCTATGAAAAGCGCCGTATATCGCACGATCTCAAGCAAACTGGAAATGTCAGTAGGCGCGAATATACCGTTCATGCGGGCAATTCTATTCAAGGTATTCGAATGCTCCGACTGACTTAACCGAAAAGCACGACGATGCAACTGAAACGTCTTACTTCTTTGTTAACTTCGCTGCAACAAATATCGAAAAACTGCATCGACACGTTTTTGGTGCAATCGGAGGCTGCGCAAGACCTCACATACGGAGACAACCAGCAAGCGCGAAAAGACGGCTTTGAAATGCCGCAGGACGCGCTATATGCGGACTGTCATGCGGGCGTGACATGTCCGCGCGACATCGCATCGAGACGCTTTGCAAGCATGCGTCGTGCCTTTACCTTCCACGTTGGAGTTCTCCATGTCAGCCGGCTTCGCGTCGAACGCTGATCGGAGGTGGCTTCGTTATCGTCGAAGCGCTGTCGTTTTACGGGATGACTGGCGGCCTCACGGAGAGCAATCCCGGAGCAACAGTGCGGCTTGCATCACAGAGACGCCAGTGTCAGCACAACCGTTTCGCACAGCTCGGAATCGGCACGCAGGCTGAGCACAGGCGACGAACGGTGAAGTACTGCAGCACCACGGAACGCGAGACACCGGTGCAGCGGCTGCTTTTACGGCATATCACAACACCGACAACACACACACGCACGACGCGACGACTACGGTAGCCGAGAGACAGTCACAAATCGGCCAGCGCAGTGTTGCCAACCTCGAAACAGATTTTCCCTAGCTAGGGAAATGCGCCGTACCTAGCGTTCCCTGTGACGTACAGGAAAGCGCAGATAGGTTGGCATGCAGGCGAGGAAAGCGAGCGCAAAGAGGCTGACATAGGTCCAGTACAAGTTCGTAGGTGTTCTGAGATGTGAGGGCTCAGGTCGCTTATGCACTCCATTGACGTTGCGGGACACCAAGTTGACATCTGGCTGACTTGCGCGCTGTTTGCGTCATACGTTGCCGCACGTCAACGGGGTTGACACTGTACGTGCATTGTTACACTGCTGACACATGTGTTGACATGTGTTCGGGTTCATAGCAGGAGACCCACACAGAGTGACGTTCGTGGTGTGGCGTGCAAAAAAAAAAAAGAACAAAAAAAAAAAAACACAACAACGGAGGTATTCAGGGGAAGCTAACACGTTTTCTTTTTTTTTTATGGGGGGGGGGGGGTGAAGGGGGGCGAGGGTGCGTTATTTATGTGCATGCCTAATATGCGGCCTCTGCCAGTTATGAAAGGAACGGATCTTTATTTAGGCATGTTCATAACAAGCGTCGCAAGAGACACACAAATAAGCGTGTTCGAAAACTCGTCTACGTATGTACATTCAAAATTGAATGTGGAAGCAGCCGCTATCGATTCTAAAGCGAGTGTGTCATGGGAGAGCGACTCGGACACTGAATAACCCTTTTCTCGGTTATCAAAATAGCAATCTTTCGCAGAAGTAAACAAGGTGTTCATTCCATTGTCTTAGCGTTCTCTGCGTAATTATCAAATGAATTTAAGAATACTTATTTTTTTTATTGCTGGAACAATACATTTAAGCTATTTTTACTGTAGTTTCAATATCTGCCAGAATTTACAAAGATTTATGGAATAAAAGCTGGAAAAGGAGGGTCTTTTTTCCCTACCGCTTTAAATTTCCCCAAATTTTGCATACCTACCATTGTACCAAAATTCCCCACACATGCCGGCACTCTCCCCCCCCCCCCCCCCCCCCCCCTCAAGTCCCCGACTTCCACCCTTTGATGCTACCCTGGATCCGCCCCTTCTGGCATGATGAATATTCTTTACAGATCACATAGAGTGATCGCTCTCACCTGCAATCAAGATGTGAAGAAGAAAAAGAAAAAAGAAAACCATCTTAAGTTCTGCTTTTTGCCTTCTTATGACAATTAACAAACGCGTATTCGCTGATGAAGACATATCCGATGCGCACATATGCAAGCTCTCTCGCAAGCAAAACTATGATGCCTCTTGCGATGCTACCCTGTATCCGCCGGCCTGCACTGACACTGTCGATTATGCACGATCGTACAACTATGGATGAATGTAGTACGATCAACTTCGATTCAAATAAATTTTCGGTTCATCGAAACTCTCCGTTCAGTCACCTCCAACGTGACCACAGAAAATGGGGCTGCTTTATTTAATTTTTGTTCAGTTTTGTTTTAGCGAAGCAATATTTCAAATTAAGTTTATATGTAAAGAAGTATTCACACGTCGCACGTGTACTTCGGCAGTATCCGACAGGATCTTCCACGCGAAAGCGGAAGGCAAAATTCACCGCGAGGCCGAATTGGGCGTGTATATTCACGTGCGGATGCTATATACCGTATAAAGGCGAGCACTTTTGTGACCTGACAGCGACAGTCGAACAAATCTAGCGGTTGATAGACTCTTGCAGGCAAAACAGCATGGTCATCAGGTTTTGATGAGAGAGCATCGTAATCGAGACACGTGGGCCGTGTACAGAATAGAATGGAATCATCATCATCAGCAACAGCAGCCTACATTTATGTCCACTGCAGGACGAAGGCCTCTCCCTGTGATCTCCAATTACCCCTGTCTTGCGCTAGCTGATTCCAACTTGCGCCTGCATATTTCCTAACTTCATTACCTCACACAGTTTTCTGCCGTCCTCGACTGCGCTTCCCTTCTCTTGGTATCCATTCTGTAACTCTAATGGTCCACCAGTTATCCATCCTACGTATTATATTGCCTGCCCAGCTCCATTTTTTTCTTTTAATGCCAACTAGAATATCGGCTATCTCCGATTGCTCTGATCCACACCGCTCTCTTGCTGTCTCTTAACGTTAAGCCTGTCATTTTTCGTTCCATCGCTCTTTGTGTGGTCCTTAACTTGTTCTCGAGCTTCTTTGTTAACCTCCAGGTTTCTGCCCCATATGGTAGCACCGGTAGAATGCAATGATTGTATACTTTTCTTTTCAACGACAGTGGTAAGCTCCCGGTCAGGATTTGCAATGCCTGCCGTATGCACTCCAACCCAATTTTATTCTTCTGGAAATTTCCTTCTCATGATCAGGGTCCCCTGTGAGTAATTGACCTAGATAAACGTACTCCTCTACAGACTCTAAAGGCTGACTGACGATCCTGAATTCTAATTGTTCCCTTGCCAGGCTATTGAACATTATCTTTGTCTTCTGCACATTCATCTTCAACCCCACTCTTACACTTTCTCGGTTAAGGTCCTCAATCACTGGCTGTAATTCGTCCCCATTGTTGCTGAATAGGACAAAAACGAAGGTTGCTGAGATATTCGCCGTTGATTCTCACTCCTAAGCCTTCCCAGTCTAATAGTCTAAGCATGCAGTGAATAGCACTGGAGGTATCGTGTCTCCTTGCCTGACTTCTTTCTTGATAGGTAACTTTCTACTTTTCTTGTGGAGAACCAAGGTTGCTGTGCAATCCTTGTAGATATTTGCCAAGATATTCACGTATGCCTCCTGTACTCCTTGATTACGCAATGCCTCTATGACTGCTGGTATATCTACTGAATCAAATGCTTTTTCATAATCTATGAAAGTCATATAGAGATGTTGATTGTACTCCGCAGATTTCTCTATTGCCTGATTGATGACATGGATATGATCCATCGTAGAATAGAATAGAAGAAAATAGAACAGCGCAAAAGACAGTACAAAGTGAAGATGACAGACACAGCGCTAACAACCAATTAGCAACCATAAGATGGCAAAATGGCGAAATAAATTATAAAAATTATCCGAACATTGTACAGACGGCGGTTATTCTCTATGTGTGTGAGGTATCACAATTTAAAAAAAGGTAGCAGGGAAAACGGGAGTGAAAGTTCTGTTTAGCACACACGGTAAACTCTCATCTCAGCCGTATATACTATTTAGGTATATATATGTATACATATATGCATTGCTTTTTTCAATGCATGCAGTGCGCTGTTTGTAGGATATGCTTTTCATGCGGGCGCTGTAAAACAGGACGATCTATTAATAGTCTACGGGAGCATTCATGCGTATAGTCGCTTAAGGAATCAGTTGCCAGTAATTTGGCAAAACAATGCAAAAAAATGTGGTTGTGAACCAATTCTTAAAAAGTGAGTTCTATAGGACGCTAAAGAGAGCAACGTGCCCGTAAAATTTGTGAAGCTTTTCACATCGTCCAACACGACTATACTCTTGTGTTAGGTGTCTTCTATATCTCTGCATTGTATAGTGAAATATTCAACTAATCGAATACGTAATAACCTGCCGACAACAGTGGCTGGGATGAACTGGCGTTTTTATGATCCCTGCGCAAATTCTTTTTCCTGTATATATTGTAGTCGTTATGAAATAAACACTGGTTGTTAGTACTGCGTCTGTCGTCTTCACTTCGTCCAGTCTTTTTGCGCTCTTCGATTCCCTTCTAAACGTGCACCAATTGACCGTCGCAGTTCAGCACACTTCTAGAGTTGCGTAAGGTATCTGTCTATCATTCTCCATCCTCTAAGTGTGTATGCTATTTTTGAGCGCCTTCTCTGCATCCGCCCCGCGTACGCAAAGGATAGGGTTTCTTTTCTCACGCCGTTTCGACGCTTGGCCTTCCTGCCGAATCTGCGTCGTAACACCTGTTCCGCGGCCAGCACCATAGCACCACCCGTTAAGGCACTGCCTCAGGTTACTGGAGAATACGGGGCTGGTTCCTTCCTCTTTTCCTCTTTATGCACCCCCCCCCCCCCCTAACCCCTCGCCTCTTCCTATCCGCGATCACTCTCTCTCTCTCCCTCTCTTGATTTCTTTCTTTTCTCTTCCCCCGCTGCAACGACTCTCCGCGATGCATGGGTGACTTCTAGAGACTTAATAAATTCATTTACGTCAGCGCCTCGCGAATAACACCGCAGCCAAAGACCTCATTCGTTTACTACAACCATCTCCGAGATAGGGCGCACGCCACGTGCACCACCAAATCTTGGAGGCCATGCTATATTTCTATATAAATATATACATTTTATATGCATAGCGTTCTTATAGTTTGAAATTGCCCGCCGCGGTAGGCTCAGCGCAGCACGATGTCACAGGTTCGATAACGCCCGCTCTCGACGCATCCTGGTGGCAGCAGAAAGGTCAAAATTAATCCGGGTTATTACCTCTGCGCCCAATTTTGGCCATTACCCCCCCCCCCCCCCCCGCCCCTATCCCGGTTCAATTAGTTGGAAGTTTATTATTTTGTTTCCGTTACAGAATACGCGGCGCGATGCGGCGGAAAGAGCCGAGGCTTGCACCTCCGCGCTACTATCAGCTCACCATGAAATTATGGACAAGAAACCGTGGTAGTAGTGATGAACGCTGCTCAGTGTGTCGGCGCTGGATATACGTTCTTGGCAGCTGGGGGTATACATATAGGGGACTGCGCGGGCTTTACTGGGCTGCATTGCCGAGTACATCAGTGATAATCCAAGCGGGAACGCGATAACGACCCGGCCATCTTCCCTCCAAACACAGATCCGACGCCTATGCGCAAAGGGCTATCGTTCAGGCCGTAGCGGGAAGCCCACTAAAACGGTCCATAAACCGCGATCATAGGAGATAAGAGAGGTCCTGGAGTGAGGGCCTCCACCGACTCCATCCTCGATTTTAAATAAAGTCGTTATCTTTCTTTCTCTCTAGATAACATAAAGCCCGCGCCATTTAAACGGCAACGTCTCCCGGGAAGGCTGAGAGCTAGCTCACATATTTCAACAGGGGGCATTTTACGAATCCCAGCAACTGCGCCCAAAGAAACTTCCGGTGGAGTGTCTATTAGTCTACTATGCCAGGAGAGAGAGAGAGAGATCGAGAGAGAGAGAGATGTGTTGAATAGTTAGTTCTACGTACGGGCACATCTTTTTTACGTTTTCAAATAAAAGTAAGGTGCCCAATGCCTTAAGTGCAAATGTGTACAATTTGCCACGTAACATACAACGAAATCGATTTGCAGTATTGTCATTAACTGCAGAGAAAAAGTGTTGAAAAATCCAAGCCCCTTTCTTAAAGAAAGATGGTTGAACGCGAATCTTTCTCCCATGCAAACTGAATCAAATTCGAAAGTCAGCGACCACGCAACGAACCCTAGAAATGCTGAACGACCCGATGCAATGCATATGCGATTTGATTGCTTGTTTAGGATTATATTTTTTGAACGTTGAAGTTGAATGAAGACACATTTCGTTAAGTTGCATAGCCTTTATTTTAGATCATGTAGTTGTTGATTACACGCACACACTCCCACTTTCACGGACAACTCTACACTTGTACAGTATTGCCTTTTGATTGCTGCGGTAGACGGTCAGAGGCTCTGCCATTGCCGATACACGCGATTGGCCTTACGGAAACGATAGCGATTGCGCTTACATTCGCATACGGCAGCCTTTTCTGCCGTGCGTTGCACCCATGGCCTACCCATGGTGACGGCAGGGAATGCATTGCGTGACGCGCGTAATGCAATGCAGATATATACAGTTCGTCTGGTAGCGTGGCGTTGCAGTTCGATCCCATTGTTCTTATCGGTACAACTGCGAATGTAAACTGTAGTGTTCTACGATACGCATGTCGTGCGCCGTTGTTCTATTGTGTGCGCAGTTCCATTGTGTAAGTTGGCTTTCCTGCAGTGCGTTTTCGGCGCTTACGGACGAATCAGTGAGAAATAGAAAGCTTCGCTTTAAAATGTGCTTCTGTTCTGGCGAACTACGGAAGACTCATCATAGACCTTGCCAGCGGGGGCGGGCCATTCCTGTGGTCAAAAGCCGGAAGCCTTCCAGGGTCTCTGCATGGTATATATTACACATGGCTCTCTAAAAAAACGAATTTGTAAACGTCATGCTACTATTTTTTCAAACTTCCGAATTTTAGCAAATTCCTTTAAAAAAAATCAGGCCCTAAGTGAAAATCCTGCTTCCAACAGCCAATATAATTTATCTTTAATTCTCTCTCAAATGGAACAAATTTCATTAAAATTGGTCCAGGGGTTATCTCAGAAAATCATTTGAACCTTTTACATGTATTTGAATAAGCGGCATCGGAGTTGGGCCCAAGCTATAGCTTCCTCTTAAGCTCAGTACATATGCGCTTTCACTTTCCGCCCCATAAGGAGGTATAGCTTCTGCCGTTGAGAAACGGAATGCTGCGTTCAGCAGAACACCGCAGTCGCAACTAGTTGCCATGAACGGATCTGCACTTGTCGAGAACGCAAGTTTAATAGGGTCACAGATTATGCACGCAATAGCTTTACAGTAGCACTCATTACGCGAACAGGGTTCGTACAGAGCATTTGACTCAAAATTAAAGGACACGTTTTCAAGGATGCCAATTAAAGGCCTAAATTCAAGGAAGGGGGAACAGTTTAGACGTAGTCATACACTTAGAAATACTGAAATCTCCTTCGTCCAAGCTGCAATTTCTTGCAGCTCAGCAGCTGCCGAGTTGGACACACGCTTCAAGCTCTTCAGGTCGCTTTTCTAATAAGTTGACTTACTCATTGCAACCATGTCAATCGCCTTCTGGCATGATGGTTAAAAGTGTACAACTTCAGCCAAAATATACTCGTCGTGTTAAAGCCAAATGGCTGAGACCTAATTTCCCCCAGGCATTTCTAGAACCTAGGGCTCGAAAATAGAGCCATGATGGCTGCGATGTTAACAACTGGGCAGCACAGCGTGGTCGCTTGATGTGGCTTTGTCTAGCTCCACGATGGCGACAGTGATTTAAGCAAGCCTGTCATTGGTGACTGCCGACACGCCACATTGCAATCGTTTAGCCACACGTACTTCGGTTTGTTTCCCGTGAGAATTGTGTCCATGGCATAACCCCTATGCAATTTTTTTTTTTTTACTTTGAATGCCCAACAGTTTCCGCAAACCCGCTTTCAAGGAATTCAAGCAGCACGTTTACTTCCAAGGAGTTTTAAGGGCGCTTGAATCTCTTTTCCCAATTTTGAGGGTTTTCAAGGTGTACGAACTATACGCACCGAATAGGGCATTATAGTCCATGTCATTGAGGGCTGCATACTTCAATATCACAGAGGAACAAACCAGCTTATCTGGGAGCAACACGGGTCATACTTTAATGCGTGAAACTGCATCTTTTGATTGCAGAAAGGCAGTCTGTCGTTGTTTTTTTTTTTTTTTTTTTCCCGGGAAACCACCAAAGTTATTCAGAAGTGTTTGACCGATTCATCGTGATCAGCTCTCGTTATTGCATTATCAGCAGTTCACTTGCTATTTTCTGTCGTCTTTTACTATTTGCAATGTTTTAATGCGTAAGCATTCTTTGGAGACTACCTCAGTAAAATTGATAAGGACGGGCTTTCCACCGCATCCCCAAAACTTGGACGAGGTGCTAGTGGACATGCCAGAATCCGTTCGACGCAACATCTCGGTAGCCCCTATCCCGAAGAATATGGCCAAAGAAAGGCATAAAAAAAGGAGAGAGGAACGAATAAAATGGCTCCGAAAACTAGTCAGAGGCAATGACAACGTACTCTACGCAGACGCTTCGAGATATAATTGGAAGCGCGCAGTGGTTACGGTAATCAATAGCGACACGAGTAGCATGGTATCAAGCGCCTCCCTGTACACGCCCTCGATCGCCAAAGCCGAGTGTTTCGCCATCGCCTTGGCAATTAAACATGGGGAGCGAAAAGTCGGGAAGGCCTACATCACCATCATCTCGGATTCCCAGGAGGCGTGCCGACTCTTTACGAACGGCCGCCTCCCATTAAAAATACGCAACTTATTAGGAAGGGAACTAAAAAACACTTATAGGCTGGTCTGGTGCCCGGGACATGCTGGCCTAGAGGGTAACGAGAGGGCGGACGCTCTAGCTCGAGAGCTCACGAACCGAGCGGAGCACCAGCCGCCCTCCCAATTACAACCACCCCACACGACACTGCATGGCCTTCGCGGGGAGGAAGACAGTGATCCTGCTCGGTTGGATCCGCGCGAGATTCTTGCTCATCAGCGAGGCGCACGGCAAAAGTATGGCGTCCCCCACAAATCTCTTGAAGTGGAAGACGCAATGGACCTCCGTAGAATTCAAACGGGGGTCTATCCAAATTTATTGCGACTGCACAAAATTTTTCCAACCTTGTACGGGCACGATTGTCCGTGGTGTCGCGAATCGCCACCGACCCTCTACCACGTCTCATGGGGATGTAGTAAAAGGCCAGAGAAATTAAATTCCTTACAGGATAGGTACAGACTAGAAAGCTCTCCGGAGCAATGGGAGGCACTCCTCGCTAGCTCAGACCCGGAAGTGCAACTAGCGCTTCTGGGCCACGTCCGGCTGGCGGCAGAAGCCAGTGGAGCCCTGGACTTGGTCCGTAACGCGAAAAGCGTCACACCCTTTACCTGCAAAATAAATTAATTGGCGAAGTAAAGACATGTTACCGTTATAATAGTGTAAATGTAGATGATTGGTAGCTTTAAACTCGATAAGAAAGGAATTGAAAATGAAACTAAAGACAAAATAAGTTTACCGTTCTCGTCATGCTTCCTTGAAAGCTTACTTTCCTGCATTACGGGTGTACGTGCACAGAAGTCTGCTTTGAGATTTGCGGAGTTATAAAAGAATAGCCGATTGATAGATCTGATAATAGCGTAATAGCAGATGATTGGTAGCCTTAAAAAATGAAGTCGCCACGTCAAAGTTGTATCAGAAAGAAAAAAAAAAAAAAGCTGGGGTATGGGGAGGAGGAGGAGAGAGAAGAGGGAAAACTTTATTTTCGTCAGATGCAGTTATTTAAATTACTGGGTTTCTTATGCTAGGCGGCGTGAGGTGGCCGTAAGCCCTTGACTTTCGGCGACCTCCACAGCCCAGTTGACGGTCCGTAGCTGGACCGCGGGATCCGAGCTGGACACCGCTACCTGAAGTCTGAAGTGTTATTAAGTTCGAGTTCCGCCCTAGGTTTGAACCCGGGGCAGTTGCTCAATATATGTGTCAGGTCCGCTTTATAGGCGTCGCAGTTCTTGCGTTTAGGTGAGAAGCAGCCCGGATATATTAGTGAATACTTGTAAGGTTTGGCAAATGAGCCAGTCTGCAACTGTTAATTTCCAGGTCATCTGTTGCAGTTTATTCAGTGATTTATGCGGAGGGGGTATTTTTGTCTACCTTCGCGGTAGTGCATAGTAATTTCATGGAAAGTCACCATGCGATCCCTCGCTGAACCCAGGTCGAGGCCTCCCACCGCCCGGCTGACGAAACCTCGGGCATAATTGTGGGCAGCGCCTCATTTCCTGGGTGCGAGGAACGTGCCAGGACCCAGATGATTTGAATCTGGCGATCAGATGGTGGATATTTGTTTAGAATTTGCATGGCCGGTTTGTGGATTTTGCCAGTGGCAAAGTTTCTAACTGCGCTTTTGGAACTGCTAAAAATGATTTCCGCGGTGGTGCCATTGCTTCCTCTGCATGCATGCAACAAATTGTTGCTGCGGAGTGGGCCTGACCTTGATTGTTGACTATGCCTATAGAGAAGGCATCTCGACTTGGGTATTCCGCAACGTCCACATGGACTATATCCTGCAGACTCGAGTAGTGTTTATGTAGAGCTTTAGCTCTTGCTCTCCTTCTGTCCTTGTGATGTTCAGGATGAATGTTTTTTGGTATTGGGTATATCCTTAAATTTCTGTGGTATATTAGGGGAAGTTCACATATTGAGGTGTGTGTGGATCCGTATCAGATCCCCAGGTCCTCCAATATGTGTCTTCCTACTTGAGTTTTGGATAGCCTCTCCAGTTGGGCTAGCCTGTGTGCCTCGACCAGCTCCTGTAGGGTATTGTGAATTCCCAATTCAAGGAGCTTCTCATTAGCCGTGTATCTAGGGGGTTGAAGGGCTGATTTGTATGATTGTCTAATTAGGCAATCGATTTTCTTCTTTTCAGCCGGGTAGAGGTGCAGGTAAGGAAGGGAATACTATGCGGCTCAGGACGAAGGCTTGGACAAGTTGCCCGAGATCCGCTTCCTTCATGCCTTTATACTTGTTTGCTACTCGCCTAATTAGCCTGTTTGTTTGGCTAACACATCCTATGATTTTGCTCAGGGTGAATGCGTTCTTTCCGTTGTTTTGTACGTGCATCCCCAGAATTCTAAGGGTCTGCACCTCTTGTATGTACGTGCCATCTACCATCACCTTGATGTCCGGGTGAGGTGTCTTTGCTCGTGGTTGAGCCCTTATAATCAGAAGTTCTGACTTTTGGGGGGAGCATGACAGGCCTATTTGATTTGCATGATATGACACTCGATCTGCTCCTGCTTGTAGTGTTTCCTCTATCTCACTATCACTTCCGGTATTAGCCCAGAGGGTGATATCGCCAGCGTATAGAGTGAGTGTCTCAAACCAGAGATTCTGCTAAGTGCAGTAGCTAGCGGTATAAGAGAGATCTTAAATAGGAAAGGGGATAGTACTGATCCCTGTGGAGTTCCTTTGCTGCCAAGTTGCAATATGGAAGATGCGACGGAGCCTAGCTGGAGTTCGGCAGTCCTGTCGGAGAGGAAGGAAGTAATATAGTTGTATGTTTTGTGTCCGACATTGAGTTTCTCCAATGCAAGCATGATTGCCTCATGCTTAATGTTGTCAAAGGCTTTTGTTAGATCTAGGGCTAAGACAGCTCTAGTTCTTTCCTGTGAATAGGGTGTGACTTCTTCTGAGAGTCTTAGCATGATGTCTTGTGTTGATAGATTTCCTCTAAAGCCTATCATGGTGTGCGGGAAGTAATTATTGTCATCCAAGTGGCTCTGCAGCCTGTTTAGAATTACGTGTTTGAGCACTTTGCCTATGCAGGATGTGAGAGATATGGGCCTGAGGTTCTGCAAGTCAAGCTTCCTTCCCAGTTTCGGGATGAAGACTATCTTTGCATGCCTCCAGGATGAGGGGAGTTCCCCTCTTTCCCAACATTCGTTGAAGTGTGGGTTGTGTGGGTGTAGGGAAAAAATTTGTCGGCCCTTGCACTCCGTGAGGATGGTTAACCAGCGAAGCTGAAACGTGCGGCCCCGGTGTTTATCACCGGGTTAATTCCGAGGGTTCATTAAAGTATTTCTCAATGATGAGGTTACACACACGTTCGGCTGCGACGTCACTTACGTGTATTTCCGCGGTCCGCCGTTGTCGCTTGCGTTCGATGTCTCGAGTTTGCTCGGCGGCGTGGTTAGCGGCATTCGCCCGCCATTCCCGCTTGCGATTCTTCGAAATTAAATTGCTTCAAAATTAAACCTGTCCGTTACGTAAGACAATGAATGACTCATACCCCCATAAACGCAGGCCTCCCCACTACGACGGCAGTAGAGAAGTCAAATTCCACGCTGGACCGATGAGTGGCAGCGCAGCCAGCTGCGGAAGACGACGCGGCTCGAGGCAAATGCTGATCGTTTTCTGTCCACAGGCGATTTCGCCTAGCTAGCCCTATACGATTTCGCCTAGACGTATAAAGCTTCATTTTAGAAACCGGTGGTGATGGCATTTCTGTTCAGTTGAGACATATCTGCAAAATAAATGCATAAGTGGTCAAGTAAATACATGTAATCGTTATAAAGTCGAACCCATATATATAGAATCTGAAGGAGATCAGAAGAAAGATCGATACATAAAATAAAAAAAAATCTTATACAGAACATTTCAAGGGGATTTTACAGCCGTTTCGTATACATAATTCGTTATATGCGGGTTCGACAGTAACAGCAGACGATTGGTAGCGATGGGTAGACATGCCTAAGCTAGCTAAATAAGCAAAAGCGAAATAGCAGCTGAGCCAAAGAATGCTTACGCATTAGTAGTCAATTCTCAGAATTTCTGTAGCATTCTTAGAGTTAGTCAAGGCCAAAGTTATTGGGGATATTAACATTCCTGAAATAAACTGGTGCTCAGAAAGTGTTTCATCTCGATGCACTACTGCATTAGGCAAAGAAATGCCAACTCTCTGCAAATGCGTGTAGTTTATCCCAGTTATTGCTGCAGCCAACGCGTGGCAATGTTTTGGATTTATTATTGACTAATCTACCATTGGTAGTTCAGTCCACCCTTATATTGCCTGGTATCAGCGATCACAGTTGTGTTCTGGCGGAAATCAATTTTCAATATGTTAAACCTGAGCACTGTGGCAATCAGTGCATTTAAAGTTATCGAAAGGCCCTTACTTACCCTTGAGATAACACGTGCATTAGAATACTATATTGATGTATACGAAACATTGTCTGAATCGCTCATCGCAAATGAAATGTGGAACACATTGAAAGATAAACTTTTTGATCTATGTGCACAATATGTACCGTCATGGGTTATGATGAAACATCGCAGTAAAAGCAAGCCATGGTTTACAAAAGAGGTGTATAGAGTCGTTGAAAAGAGACAACAGTTATACACATGCCTCAAAAGAATTCAATCGCAAGAAAGCAAGAATCAGTAAAGAAAGATTACAAATGATATGAGCTAGTGCTT
This sequence comes from Dermacentor silvarum, assembly GCF_013339745.2. Lineage (NCBI taxonomy): Eukaryota > Metazoa > Arthropoda > Arachnida > Ixodida > Ixodidae > Dermacentor > Dermacentor silvarum. The sequence continues at coordinate 116,088,649 of NC_051159.1, read as the reverse complement.
CGGTTAAAATAGACAAATTTGCCTATTCGACTTGCACGTCCAAGATCGCCCTAAAGAATTTTGGCAGTATATAAAAAGAAATAGAAAGGATGCCTTGTCCTTCCCACCACTCGATCATGACGGAATTATCATTCACAATAATCCGGAGCAAGCGAAGTGCTTTAACGCGTTTTTCAGCTTGGTGTTTTCTGCTGCTGAAAGCAACATTAGCCCTGCCGAATGTCGCCCCGACTTTATCAGAGCTGAACCCATGGCGGACGTTGTATTTGATCAGTGAGGAATTGTGTTGCTCCTAGAACGCTTGAAAGAAAACAGTGCCACTGGACCAGATGGCATACGGTATACCTACAATCCTGCTCTCTTCTGGTGCGTTTTCTCTGTCAAAATACCTGCAGATTTTTTTCACCAAGTCATTACAGGACGGATCTCTACCTGATAAATGTAAACTTGCAAACGTGCCTATACATAAATCTGGACCTAGAAATATTGTTTCAAATTATCGACCAGTGCAATATGTAAAGTTTTAGAGCACATGTCTATACTAATATTATGAGCCATCTTAGTGCATACTCATTGTTAAATACCCAGCAGCATGGTTTTCACAGTGGTTACTTGTGTGTCACCCAGCTTACCGAATTTTTTCATGATTTAACAAGTGCACTGGATAAAAAGGGCATTCTGTTGACTGCTTAATTATTTCATGAATTTCGCAAAGCATTTGATGTTGTGTCACATTCGTTATTAGTAGAAAAATTGTCTTGGTACAACATAAATGAGAACGTTACTAGATGGATAAAGGAGTATTTAAGCCTGAGGCATCAGAGTTATCAACGGGAAACAGTTGCATGACGTTGATGTGACCTCAGGGGTGCCTCAAGGACCTGTCCTGGGTGCTTTACTGCTCATTATTTACTTGAACAACATTGTTACATGTTATAGAATTATCAACAATCGAGGTAACTGCAAAGCATTACAACAGGACTTGTGTACAGTAGCCCAATGGTGTGAGGATTGGGGAATGCATATTAATTTACAAAAGTCTGAACATGTGTTTCACAAAAAAAAAAAAAGACTAACGATTTCACGTATAACATTAACCGTACCAAACTGCTGTCAGTCTTGGAATTTAAATATCTTAGTGTATATCTGACCAGTGTAATGTCTTGACACTGTTGGGGTTCGGAGATCTATCCCACCGCTGCTACCAGTTTGTTGCGACTCGGGTAGCGTTTAGGCCGGTGATCCTTCAGCCAGAGGGATGAGTACGTCTGGGAGTAAGAGCAAGAGAAAAAAGGGTTTATTTTACATATTTACAGTGGCTCCAAATATGGAAGCCCACTCCATGGGGGAGCACTTTGAAAGTCTCAGCTCACTACATGTCTGAGCACATATCGGAACACGTCAGGACACACCACTGCACGCAAGGTGTCTCCTTATAAAACATCGGTCTTCCCTAGTTGACCCGACTAGGGAATCAGATGACCTTGATGCGGCCAATCAGACGGGCCGTCTTGTTCGCTGAACTTCGCCTCTAATGTTGCACCTTCAAAGCAAGGAGGAGGCAAAACAGGGGGTTGACACTCCTTCCACGAAAGTCGGTGACCTGTTTCTTGCCCTCCGACGGTCATCTTGCCAGGGTCGGGAGAATGGCCTTTGCACTAATCCCCACGTCTAACGAAAGGTGGCGGCTGTGGTTGGTCGCTTCTAAGTGAGCTTCTTTGTCATGGCGTCACTGCCACTGTCGCCTTCTGGACGACGCTGATGAAAGGGGTGGCATCGGGGGAAGCACCCAAAGAATGGGCACTGCCGAGTTGGGGCGCTTGTTTGCCCATCTCGTCGGTGTCTGGCACTGTCGCCGTCTGGGCGACGCTCATGAAAGGGCCTGCCTCAATGGGAAACAAAGAATGCACCTGGCCGATTCGGGACGCAACAACACCACCATGTCGATTTTGTTACTGCCAAAGTATGCCACATTTTCCTTTAAAAACCAAAGAACTGTTATATATATAAAATGTTAGAAGCATACTTGAGTATGCTTGCACAGTCTGGGACCCGAAATCTCTACTTGACATACAAAAGCTAGAAAGAGTTCAGAATTTGGCAGTTCATTTCGTTTTTAATGACTATGGTAGGTTATTCAGTGTATCGAGTGCGAAAAACACTTTGCGCTAGGACACACTTCAAAAGTGTAGGGAAGTTGTTCGGTTAAAATTTTTTCATAAAATATTTAATTCAGGAACTGGAATTGACCGAACCCAATATATATATTTAGACCTGATTATGTGTCCGTATGAAGAGACCATTCATTCAAAGTTAAATACAGGTGCCGGACTGACCTCTTCAAAACGTCTTTTTTCCCCAAAACAATTTCTGACCGGAACAAACTGCCCGAGGATTCATTTTCTTCCTTGCTGTGAAATTTTTATGTAGAACAATGTTGTGTTTTTCCTACCTCAATGTTGTTTTTTCGCCGCCAAAGTGCAGTGGTATTTTGTGTACCTTTTCCTTTTTCAACCCCCCCACTGTAATGCCAGAGGCGCTGTGGATACTATAATAAATAAATAAAAGTCTATATGGAGCAAGACATTTCTTGCAATAGAAGTCAAGTGTGCTTTTGTTATCTTCAATGCAGCGTGGAAAGGAAGCCGCAGGGGCATTGACAGCAAATCGTTCTTGTCAGGCTGTATCCATACGAGAAACTTCATCAGAGGCTCTAATTATTATTAGTACTAAGTTGAAACTCTCGACTTGCTAGAGCTTTCCAGGTCTAATTGTTTACTTCAGGCAAACAACCAAACATATGATTCCGCACCGCAATTTTTTGAAACCTGGGGATCCAGACTGCCGTTTCGTATCCGTCAACTGCGCCCTCAACAAGTTAGTATTCAGGGAAGCTGGTGCCACTTAACAGCACTACATTCACACCGAAATGGTGAAATGACTGCCACATATATGTGGCACCTTAGTCGAAAGGAAATCCCCGGACAAGCAAGACTCGTCCTTGGCATGAAAAGGGTCCGAACTGTTGTGCATTCTGTGCTCCTGAAGTTCAACCAATGCTCAAACAGCTTTCCAAACCTGAACAAGTTGTTGGGCCACCATGCGGGCAAAAAGTGAAACTAACCAATGCATCCAAGTTCATTTCCCGTGGTAGCTGTAGAGGGAATTTCCTTTGAGCAGCGAACATGGAGGTTTCACTGCACTGTGTCCGACACAAGCAGATACGAGTAATCACCGACCAAACTCAAGACTCAGCAAGAATGTTGTGCTGTGCAAAGGTGGAAGCACCGCTGAAAGTAAGAACACTACACACTGATCAAGCTAGCTTCACTATTAGCAGTTTCAGTTGGTCATGACTTGTGTAGACCAGAGAACAAAAGAACAGGAAGCATATTAAAACACAACAGCAGTGGCCTCTTTTATCAATTTATTCACCGCTGCCCTGAATGAGGGCATTCCATGAACCCAAGTGCCGGACTGCAGTACAAATGACGAGTCTATGAACTCCTGCAGGCTGCTAAGGTACACGACTGGCGGCACAGAATTCGATTCACAGACCAGGCAACAATGACCGGCCTACTTTATGTGGCACTCCTGGCCCACATCTCTGAGAGAAACACCAGTTACCAAAGTGACATGGACAGAAAAATAAAAGAAAAAAAGAAAAAAAAAGAAAAAAAAAAGAAAGGTGGACAGGGGTACACAAATAGCATAAAACAAAAGGTGTGCAAAATTGAACACAGCCTTGTGCTCACTGGACATAGGCTCAAGGAGCTGTCACAATCATTTCTAAAACATAATAAGCACATGAATGAATGCGGTATGAGAAAACTTAAGAGGGTGATGTATAAAAGTAACATGGTGTATGACTTTGCACAATTGCAGACAGGCTGGAAGCCTGCCAGCTTTTAAAAGAAAAAAGGGTAGGGGGAGGCAAAACGTTAAAGAACAAAGGCGTGACGAAAAAAAAAAAAAAAAAAATCTACTAAACCCAACAACTCTTTTTTTCTGTCTGCAAACCTCGCATCTACTCATCATTCACAACACCTCTCCCCATGAAAAGTGAAAAAAATGCAGTGGGTATCGCCAACAAGGTGTCCCGCATTTTGGCAGCCAATTGTGGGTGGGATGCCATAGCGACCACTGCAATGAGAGCCGATGTACCACAGCATGTGCCCCTGGCTCATGCAGCACTAGACGTCTATAGCCGTCCTGCATATAGTGAGCACTCCGGCAGTTCTTTTTTCCCCTTGGCTGTCACCAAAGGCCAGACAGTATTACACAACACATCACCGTGTACAGCCAGCCCAGTAACAAGTGCCAAGGCCGCGTGCGGCTGCTCAAGCCTGCAATTGCCAGCAGCTTTGCCGAGTCGGCTCGTGTAATGCTGTTGTCCCAAGGGGCACGTGCTCGGGTCCATCATCTACACGAGGGGGGTTTGCGCATATTCAGGCCAATTCTTGGAGCGCAGGAGGATGACTGGAAGAGGCCTGCACCCGCTGTTGTCCCTCACGAGGCTTCCTCGGCGTCTTCAGGCTTGGCCGTGCTTGAGCTTGTGTGCCAGGTCAACCTCTCCTCGTAGAACTGGATCACCACCTGGGGGCACTTGACATTTGCCAGCCGGGATGGAACCAGGTCTGCCTCATCGCTGTTCTTCCTGCAGTGGCACAATTGCAAGCACCTTTAGTGGAGAGAAATCTCCTCGTGGGCGCTCCAAGCCGGAGAGTCGACGTATATCACACAAGTGCGCCTACATACATAGCAGTACTTGTAGTGACATGTGACTTTGAGAATTATTCTTACACCGCAAGTCGGGTGTTTTTCATGCACAGCGCGAAACAAGACAAACGCAAGAACTCGCGCTCGAGGCCATCACTGGAAGTGCACCATGCAGCAAATAAGCGAAAAAGCTAGGGCTCATGCCGTACGCGTCACGCGATTCTCCGGCTGTGGCATGGGAGAATGAAGAAATTTCGCTTGTGGAGGCTAGACAGGGCAGTGGCCCTCACCTCCTGAAATCATGGGTTCGCGGCACTGAAATATTTCCATCTTGACAATTAATAAACCAATTTGAAAAATGCTTGCGGTAGAACGCTCCCTCGAGGGCACGTAACAACTTCCAGCGTATACCTAAAATTTGCTATGTGGCCTGGAGAGGGTCCCTTTAACCGCCAATCTAAATTCCGAAAAACGTTCCAAAATCGCCAATTTTTTAAAAGTAGTCATAATTGTTTCCATGCAATTCTGATTCTGAAAATATATGTTACATCATTGATTTCTGCTTAGAATTAGCACGCCGAGCAGCAAAGTACGCCACCGCATAATGGTTTATCTCCGTGACGATTAGGTCAATGATGCAACAGTAAAAAAATACATGAAACCAGCCGAGAATGTTGTTTTCGTCAGAGGGCTGCCACAAGATTCCGGGCACTGAAGAGAAGGGAAACCGCGGAGGCGCAGGTGTTCACGCGCTGCCACACACGTGCACTCAGTGCGTCACGGTCATCGCAGTCACTCTTGTCATCTGAATCAATATCCAGGGTAAGAACAACGTCCAAATCACTGTCGGACACAAATTCCATGTCGTCACTAACGCTTTCTGTACTGCTCCAAGAAGCACCTCTTTTTCTTCGAGCATCGCCGCCACCAGGATTTTTCTTGCGAAGCGCCATTACGAAACGACTGTTGCCAGGCTTCAAAAATGCGCAAAAGGCACAAAATCCAGTTTTTCATAGACAACTACCACCATCTAGGGTTGAAAATTGCAAGCAAAGCAATTGACGACCGTGATACGTCTGTGGCGGCGGAAGGAGCGGAAAATCGGGCCAGACGAGTGTGACTCGTCGTTGGAGATATTGGTACAAACTCGTGTGATGAGTATAGTTCGGGGTTGGCGGCTAAAGGGTTAAAGACAGAGGCTACCCCCCTTTTAAGCCCGAGTAACCCCGCAGTTAGGTAGAGTTGGCAGCATAACAACCATGCTATCTCTCACTATTCTGCAAGTACACCGACTGCCGGTGGCGTTTAGCTGGGTGATGTAGTTGGATTACAGATGTGACAGGCAGGCGGGAAATACATAAGGGGCACAAGAAAGTCCAGCATTCTCACAGTGCTGATCATGCTTTGGAGAGCAGTGCAAACACACTGGATGACACTCACCATTTTATCAGGAACATCAGCTCCCCACTGGAGTCCGTAGCCCCGATGATCCGCTCTGGCTCCAGTCCTCGATCAAACCCTCGCGGTTGCGTCTCCTCCTGCATCCCAAAGACATCCAGCTGCAGTTGGCATGTCTCATTAACAATGTCCTCATTAACATGTTTACAGCAGCTATTCCCCCTGCATGGTTGTGCAGGGAATTATTGCAGTGTGCAAGTGGTGCCTTTGCTAGATATCAAAGGAGAGGATTTTTTTTTTCCCTTCTGATTTTATGTGTCTTGGCACCATCCCTCCATAGCATGAAAGTTTCAAAGAAGAACGACTTCCTGGTGACTCCCAGGTGCGTCATTGAGAGAGAAAAGGAATTTAGACTTCAAAAATTGTTGCCACAGTGAACGTGTTAAAAGAGCACTGAGGTAACAGTTCCATAATTTTATTTCGTTGTTAAAGGAAAGTCCTGGACGTTTAAAAAAATACTAGCAAGCTTCACAGCACCCTATAAAATTCTCTACAAGAGCTTTTTATGAGAAACGTTGCGTGTCGTGCAGTAACGCTACGACACGCAAAGTGGTCATGTGAAAGCTGGAAATTGATATTCTGGCAGCTGCTCTGGCCTGCTCGGTCATTTGCTATGCAGTTACTCATTGTATGGCCAGCTGTAGCAAAAAAATTAAATTATGGGGTTTTACGTGCCAAAACCACGATTTAATTATGAGGCACGCCGTGTAGTGGGGGACTCCGGAAATTTGGACCACCTGGGGTTCTTTAACGTGCACCTAAATCTAAGTACATGGGTGTTTTCGCACTCCCGCTGTAGCCCAACCGACCACCAAGAGGGTCAGAGCAAGTGCCAAAACATTGCAACGTCCTGCTCTCACCTGACCATCTTCCGTGGCACATCACGACAGATACACCTTTTGGGAAACGAAAACTAAAACTGGTTCATAAAAAAGCTGTTAAACATCAACTGCAACGAAATTTCACTTTGATTAATAGTTATAAATGAGTAGTACAGTAAAACCTTGTTAATTTGAACTTCGGTAATTTGGAAAATCGGACTCCTCAGGTCCTGGCAGGCGTATGCATTATTTCATGGAATCAACAGATAATTCGAAATTTCCGGCTAGTAGCAACGTGCGGCGGTTAGGTTAGGGCGCTCCGTACAGTCGCCAACCGATTTTCCGAGCTCGAGGGGACTGAAAAATAGTCCGGAAACCTCGTTCGGCCGAAAAAAAAAGTTATTAGTGCGGCTTAAAAAAATCTCTAATAATGCCCTGCCTCATACTACGCTTGGAGGGGATCGACGTGCTTGGATTTGCGCAGCAATGACGTCGTCTCCGTGTACAGTCGACACGAACGTCACCGCGTTGGCGATCTCCGCCAACGGAGTTCGCCACGAAGATCCAAGAAACGAGCTTCGCACCGCTTAGCTCTCGCGAAGGTACAGGAAGTAGCGCCGATCACTGAGACATGGGTCTCCGAGACACCTGCTCAGTGTACACGCCACGTTCAAAATAGCAACCGAAACTTAAGAAAAAGAAAAAAGAAAAAAAAAAAAAAAAAAAAAAAAAAAAAAAAAACTCGCTGAATTCACAAGCGTGGTGTCAGCGCGCACGAACGAGCGCGGCCGCGAAGGTTCGTGCGGTCTATCGCTTCAACGGAAACTGAACGGCGAGAGCACATCATAGAATAAAGACGCAACTTAGCACATCGCATACAAAAGGTCAGAGCCGTCTGGAGATCGCTTTCAAGATACGGTGCGCGCGAGAAACCGCTCCGGCACTAAGTACGCAGTTAGTAGAAGAGCACATAGGCGGGCGCGCGGCGCTGATTTTATCGCCCTTGGACTTTGTATGGAACCTCAGGGCGGCGACGCCGACGGCGAAAATCCGCTTGAAGTGTACATATAATTGGTGTCGCAATAAAAAAACATCGCACAATAAATGGTTACAACGATAGTGCTGAGCGCATTACTAAGAAAAAAGAAAAAGAGCAGTACTCTGGACCGTTTTGTCAGCCAAGGAAGAGCGGGCATGGCCTCCGAGACTGGAGGTTTGAGCTAGCTCTCTATTGATAGCGCGCATTCCAATCTTGGAGGCTACACAGCGAGCCACTGGAATCCAAGCCAGTGCAAAATCCAACATGGCGGCCTCCAAGATTGGGTAGCGCGGCTCGGAAAGAGCGATTTAGTCCGCAAAATCGAACTTTGGTGTCTCAATTCGTCCGAAAAATTGGCTGCGAAAATGCATGAACTTAATGGGAACCCTGACGGTGCATTTTTGAAGTCCGGAATATCCAGCAAGTCCAAATTTTTGGAGTCAAGCAGCATATTCATGGAATCAAACTAGGGTTAATTGAGACGTATTTTGCCGCATGACGGTTAATGCAGGCAATTCTCCGAGCTCGGCAAGCGTGGAGCGCTGCAAATGTGCAAAAGTAGCGCCAGCAACAGCGAAGCGGTGGAGTTCGTATCGCCATAGTCATCAGAGGAAATTGTATGTAAAAAATAGAAACGCCGGAATGCTTCATGCCTATTTGTGCCTTTATTGTTGGTTTACCGCCACGCGAAACACCTCATTGGTTGCATGCCTTCAGAACGGCATGGTCACTGTCCATGATCGCATCGATAGTGACCGGTGTTTCATCCACAGTGGCTGCAGCAAACAGTTGTTTTGGCTCAATGCGTTGGCCACCTGCCTTGGAGAACTGCGTGGCCTCTATCCATTATAGTGTCGATAGCGACTGCGGTTTTCTCACGTGGTCCAAGATTTCTTTGCAGTTGGCTTTGAATGTTAGTATTCCTTTAAGACAACATACTGTGTGCATTCCCATGAGTAGACTAATTTGACAATGTTTTACAAACAATGAATGCTGTGAGAATCTTGCCTGTGTATGCAGTACAGTCAAATGGCAGTGCTTGGGACCTCCAAAATTCTTCGTTATACAGGTCACTTTGATCTAAAGATTGCACGCCGTACTGCTAGCACTAGAAAAGGCTAAGTACATTAAAAAATCCTTTATGTAACAGGAATGCAAGACAGACTTGGTGAAGTAAGTCAAATTTCTTTGTGCACACTTCGTCTGACAGAACGCGCTACTGCAGTCAACCTTACTGTACCAAGGTTCACAACCTGCACCGCGACGAAACAGAAGAGCTACACGCGGCTGCAGATCATCGAATGCTGACAGCCTCCCTTGCCATAAAAAGGCTTGGTTCATTTACAGGAGCTTCACAACTGTTGCCTTCGCTTACATTTGCATCTTTGCTGCCCTGACCGACTTTGGTGATGTCATCGGTCTTCGGTTAGGATTACACCATCAGCTCGTCATGAACTGTGACGTATTCGCCAGCCGTCTCACAAGCTGATACGCTGCAACAAGCAGCGTATGAGATGAGCAATTCCTAAAGCAGTACAGCAGGACTACTACTGACATCGGCATGCTCTTCAAGTGCGTCACTTGCGCTGCTGTTAGCGCACCTTAGTGATGGCTGCAAAGGGCAATGGTGGCACTGCGATGTAGCATTCGTTGTAAAGCAACAAATCAGCCGTCAGGGACGCCTAAATTTCGTCACTGTACAGGCAGATTCTTTGTAGTGGTTTTCGTTGTAGAGGCATTCACAATACATATGAAAGATAGGGGTTCAGCCCAGACTTATGAAAACAGTGCTACAGAAGATGAAGACAAAGCGGACAGGCGCTGGACGTCCAGCACCACTTTTGCATGTTATCTTTATTTCTTCCTGAGAGCTGTAACCTTGCTTCCCAATGGCAACAACCCTCTAGCCCTGACTGAAGCACTCTGACTAGGAGGCATGCTATAGTCGGGGGCTCTCTGAATTAATTTTTACCCCTCTAGCTTCTTTTAATGTGCACCCTAAGCACCAATACAAGAGTGCTTCTGCATTTCTCCCCGATCCGAAATGCAGCTGCCGTGACCAGAATTTGATCCTGTGACCTCATGCTTAGCAGTGCAACACAGTCATTAAACCACCGTAGCAGATAACAAATTTTTCAAGCAATTGTCAAATAAAAGAGCGAATGCAATTTCTCACAAAATCATAGCAAAAATGTTTTATGCAGCTCTGCATTTTAAATACACTCTAAATGGCAGCTGGCAAAATGAAATAGAAGACCAGGAAGCAAAATCTGTACTTCTCCAAAGGAAGTTGTTCCTTTACCGCTGCAAACACTTCCCACAACTTATGCTGAGCGGAACAGTGCGAGTTCTAGTATGGTAATATAATGCCCTAGGCATTGCTGTAACTGCATCACAGGGCAAAACTGCTAACTTGGTCAAAGAGACATCGGCTGAAATGTCCCAGAGTTGCCCCCCCACCTGATTTGTTGACAAATCACACACCTCTGAAGGCTGCCGTACCTCGGAGGCCGTCTTGGCTTTCTTCTTCTTGGGTTCTTGAGCTGCACCATTGGCCCTGGCTCCTGCGGAACGCTTCTTTTCTTCCCGTTTCTTGCGGTTTTCCTCAAACTCTTGGATCAGCTCAGTGCAGTCCAAGTTGGAGTGCGGCTCCCATGTGTTTTCCGAACTGGTCGACAAGAGAAGGGACAGAAAATGAACAGATGGCAGCGCGACTGAACCAACCTTATTTGCTGGAACAATGCACACCCATCGACGCATATAACACGCCTTGTCCCCAGAGCAAGACGAATAGATCTCCCCTCCCAGAACAAAAAGAAAAGCAGCCACACGAGATGAAATTTCAAAAATGGCACACTCAAAATATACCCTGTGTACACAACTGGCCACATTTATTTGAATATCGGTCAACCTTTCTTTCAGGAAATGGACCAAGGACGACATTGTTTATGGTGCCAAGGGCACCTGCAAAGCATCCGACGAGGACGCAGCTTGTGGCACTGACTTAGTGAGATTTAGAGTAGCCGAGCTTCCGGTAAGTAGAGGTGTGCCATGTTTAAAGTTCTTGGTTTTGTATAAATACACGAGTTGACCTTTACTCGTGTTCCACCTTTATTCGAGAAAATACGGCAGCTTGGGTTCATGAAAAGCATAGCGTCATGAATGCAAAAATTTGCCTACAGTGGAGTCTACTGCAATTACTGCAAATATAGTGGGATCGATAGAATAGACTAAGTTTATTGGGCAGGTCGAATAAGCAACAATGTAAAAAAACAAAACAAAAAAAAAAGCCATCATCCCCTAATGCCACTGCACTATCTACCCGACTCTGGCCCAAACCAATGCAGACCGTATTTTAAGGATTTAAAGCCGGATGCATCGTGCACCGAAATTAGGGGTGTGTGAATAGCAGTTTGAGACCAAATTGAATATGAATTAAATTGTGCTATAGGCAAATAAAATATTTTTCTAATAGGTTGCATATAATGTGCAGCCTTTCCACCATTAATATTGAACAATTTTAACATCCTGGCATTCACTAGAATACGAAGTTTGTCATTACACTGCCCATTATAAAGCATGCATTGTTAAAGGCATAAAGGGAGCATTAGGAACTGCCAAAATTGTAAACTCGAGCCTCTCAGGAGAAGACGCGGCAATGTATTATCAGCATAAAAAGGTAACCCTGTGAACCAATTAAAATCTTAGTATACTACCCCGACCAGACGTGTGCCGTCTGCAACACTAGCAGAGTGGAGAAAAAAGCTTTTTTTCTAAGTTCGAGGGGTCGCGGCAGATGGTGCCACTATTGTATTAAGTATGCTGCAATGAAACATTTCGATTTATATACGATGCGAGGACACAGGTGCTGCACCTATAAATAGCACTAAACAATACCCACTGTTGAATGCTGTGTGTAAAACATTTTATTGCGAGCAATCGTGTTTGGCTGTAGGAGTCTGGCTGACTGAGCAACCCCCCCCCACAACGTGCTCTAGTACATTATTTCCACCATAGATCGGATGAAAAATATCGCCCATTCTCGCTTAAAATTCATGTTTGATCAGGTACAGTAGACTATGTAAAGTATTATAGAAATATTAGCATTGTAAGATTGTGACTATTTTATCCAAGGACCTAATCAAATAATAACTTTGGTTTGAGGACCAAATTGAATACAACAATATCAGACTCATTATTTGTGAGTTTGGTATATTCACACCTCTATCCGAAATACACACTTGATATATGTATGAGTAAGAACCTGAAAATAGGATTTTTCTTAAAATTAGCACATTTCTTCGAATGCTACAAAACATTAACCACCTTCAAAGTACAATCTCTTTGATGCAATGGACTTGTTCCACTGCTTTATCCATTGTTGAAACTTGGAACATTGTAGAACACTTGGAAACTGATGATCCTCAGTGCTTCCATTGTTTTCTTTTATCTCCTCCTCCAAATCTTGGAAACAGTTTCTCATATGATAAGCTCTCAATCGAGTCTTGGAGATAAGTTGCGAGGGGGCGAGTTACAGGGATAGAGGATAATCCGGCAGGTCAGCGTTGCCATCCCATTTTTGCCAGGAAGTGCTGGGCACTCTGTGCCGTGTGGGCAGGAGCATGGTGGTGCACAAGCCCCTTGTTTCATAGATTAGGGTGTTTTTTTTTGGATAATTAATCCAGAGTCCCCCACTATGGCGTGCCTCATAATCAGATGGTGGTTTTTGCACGTAAAATCCCATAATTGTTGGGCGTGTTTTCTTCAAACTGCACCACGCAACCACTTGGCCACATCAACCTAAGAATGCTAATCGAGTGTCTGAACTAGTGGTGCAAATTTAATGTCAGAGCTATTTCATATAAAAAATATGCCCCAAGAGAACAAAACCAGGAAGTAGCAGTAACTGGTTGTTCAACTCATCCTTTCCAGAAGTCAGTCACAACTGATTTATCTAAGTGGGCTGCTAAGCATGAGGTCGCGGGATCGAATCCCGGTCACAGCGGCCGCATTTCGATGGGGGCAAAATGCGAGAACACCTGTGTACTTAGATTTAGGTGCAAGTTAAAGAACCCCAGGTGGTCCAAATTATTCCGGCCACTACGACGTGCCTCATAATCAAATCGTAGTTTTGGCACGTAAAACCCCATAATTAATTTTTAAAAATTTTGATAAGTGTGTGCTGTTTAACATCCCAATCTAAGCGCATGCCATGAAAGCTGAGGTAGTGGGAAGTGCCTAATAGAGCAGACCACCTGACATGTCAGAAGCCACACACAAACCCAATAAAAGGAAGAACATTTTAAGCCTGCATTAAATTTACTTAAAGCTATATCACATTAACGCATGCCCACTACGAGGCTGCTTGAAATATGTTTCATGAAGCCAGTCAAACTGAAGCAAGCACGATAAAAGAGCTCCACCTACCAACATAAAACTAATTACTGTTAGTATCCACAAAGTAGAAGATGAGGGCCATTGTGCATCTTTTATTCCTTGAAAAGTAGTTATGAATAATTGATTACATTTACTAATAATCTAGCAATGAATTGCTTTGGAAGAACAATCAAATTGCTATAACATGCCATTTGAAATTCAGGCATCTGGCAACGCTGACACAAAACGCGTCTTTTTTTCACTGTTAGACAGCTGCAGACTCCGTAATCAAGGTATGATGCCTCAATTCCCAAATCATGAACAAACTTTTAAATTAAAGAATTTTTATCCTGTCGTCTTATGTACCAAACCCTGATCTCATGAGATTCCACATCAGGCTGCTTTATATGCACACTATTTGAAATAGGCCTGTTCACATGGCCCAAATTGTGTTGCAGTTGGCCTTTAAAGGAGCACTAACACACTTTTGAAGCTTCTCGCATGTAAAAGAATGAAATTTGATACATGTCTAAAATGTTCGACATAACGTGAGTGAGATTAACATGACAACGCAGCAAAATTAACAAAGATTATGCAGCCACAAGGCCATGTAATTATAGTGTTGCTCATTCAAAAATAAAGAGCGCTGCACGTGTTTATTCTGGCTACTCTTGCCTGTGGCAGTAAAAGCACTTGCCATAACGGAGCGAGCCCCTGTATTGTGATGTCCCGACATATCTGTCCCCTGGGGTATTCTACAATACAAAAAACTCGTACGGCGAGCAGAGGTTTAATAAACCAGAAAATGCGCGAAAACGAAAGGGGGGAGGGGGGGTGTTTTATACCCCTGTCACACGGGACAACTTAAGCGCACTTCACCCCGAGTGTCATTCGCATGCTGTCACACGGGCACACGTAATGACACTTGCTGCAAAGCGCACTCGCAGGCGAGTGCATTCGCCAAAGTGTGTGGTCTCGGCAGCAGGGGCTCAGAAATAAACTAATATCAAAAGCAGAGTCGTTAGTCATTTTTTAACTACTGTTTTCATTATTAGGAATACTAATACATATTAAAACGTACTTTACGACAAAAATTACTAGTTGACTATTCTCGCTCTCAGGCTGTTGACGGCCACAGCCACCAGGGGCATGCCAGAGCACATGCCATGCCATTGCCGCATCCGCCTCATTCGGGATCAAATAGGTGCTGCCAAAAGAGTCTCCAATCGCCCATCACTACTTTCCATGCCATCTGGACGAAATCCGCCATTTTGAATGTGCTTGCCTTAGATAGGACGCCGTCTTGTCTTGGCTCGTGATCATCGACGGCGCTAATGTGATTATAATGATTCACTTCATTTGCACCTAAATTTTATTCTAAATGCTGTTTATATATAATACGTAATTAGCAAGTATTGCCTAAAATAACAAATATATGTTTCTACTGACTCCCCCCCCCCCCCATCGTCAGCACCATCATTTTCAAAGTGCACTTCTCTTCCTCGTGTAGCAGTGCGCCACCAAAGTGACACTAAGCATCAAAGTGCACTTGCTCAAATAATGACACCAAATTTGCCAGTGTGACAGGGGTATTATTGGTGGCCACCTAATGGGCAGGGGCACCTGTTCCGACGCATACCCTGGCCCAGCCAATCGGAACTTCAACAGCGGACGAAATGGACATGCCCACTAGGTGGACACTTGCAGGGCCCACACTTCACGACTCCCCCCTTCCCTTCTAGAAGAAATGAACATTTTTGTCTGCAGCTCTGCCCGACGTACGTTTTGCAGGTGTCCTAGAGTTGTTCACAATGCTGCCATTTAGGCACTGCAAGTACAAAGTGCAACACCATGTCTGGTGATGGAGACAAGCTCTTCCAAAGAGGAGGGCAGGCAGGCTTTTCATTTTAATTGTTTCTTCTCTTCACGGCAAACATGTGATTTGTTTTGTCAAGACAATCGTGACTCCGTAATCTATGCAATGCACTTGGTTCACTTGCAGAGGCAAGAGCTGGTGAAGGGCCCCTTTAAGTAGCCCCGCATCTTGCAGTCAAATGAGGGAGCACCTCCAAGACGAAATTTCCTTAAATTGCAAGAACAATTTATGCAAATCAGCCAAGTAGTTTCCTTATGTGTACCTTTGCAGCAATTGACGTTCGAATACTAACTCGCGTTCCCATTCATTGTACCAGAGATATGGTGGTAAGCAGGTAGTTCAACATGTGTGTTGGAAGTAGTCCTGAAAATAAGTGGGAATGGCAGGATATGCAGTTACCAAACATTCCAGGTATGTGTATGCCAAATAGACAATTACACAAGTGCAGCATAAATACTTGGGCCATGACAGTGCAAAGATAATTAGTGCAGAAAGAGACAAAAGCAACTTAAGTGATCACTAGTGGCCAGTAAATCAGTTTTATGCGCCCTATTTGGTAAAAACTATATTTGGCCTCTGAGAGACATCAAGTGGGAAGGCTTCAAATTATTTTGAGCTTTTGGGGGGTTCAACCTTCGTCTAAATACAAGGTGTTCGTCCCCACTGAAATGTGGCTTCTGCGGCTGGATAGCTACTTTGTGGAATGCAGGTGACCTACGCGATGAGAATTTTGTGGCAAAAGTTGTCTCTTGATGCATCATTTTTCTGTTGAGCTAATACTGAGCAAAAGTTGCGT
Organism: Dermacentor silvarum; assembly: GCF_013339745.2. NCBI lineage: Eukaryota > Metazoa > Arthropoda > Arachnida > Ixodida > Ixodidae > Dermacentor > Dermacentor silvarum. The sequence continues at coordinate 116,072,564 of NC_051159.1, read as the reverse complement.
ACAAAGCAAGGGAGAAACGAATGGCCTACAAGGTTGGCCATGTACACCAATTCGATATGCATGCAGGCCCCGCAACGCATAAAATGCTACGGCGTACAATGCACCTTTGCACCGATCAGTTTATTGATCAGAAACCGGTGAACTTTCACTGATCGCCGAAACAAACTTTTTTTTTTTTTTTGCACGCCGGGGCTACCGAGCGAGCCTCCGAAACTTGGCTACCGGCGTCTCATCCGAGTGACACACCGCACTTGGCCAGACGGCTACTGCGCGCAAGTCGAATGGATTTTGCCAGCTTACTCGGAGAAGTCTTTCCACTTGAGGAAATACTCCACGCGCCCGTTCCGGACCCTCTTGTCGAGAATCTTTTCCACGACGAACTCTTCCGAGCCGGAGGAGTTGCCCTCGGGACTCTTGCGCTTCCCAGACATTTTTCCTGCGAGGGCAGGAGAAACGCAGTGTCACAAAAAGCAATGAAACAAATTATACAAAAAAAAAGTGAAAAACAAAACGCGCGCAAAAGTCAAGTGCATGCCGCGCTCGCGGAAACTGTACACATCCGCGCGCGCGCTTGTCTAGTTAACGCGACTATTTAGATTTCCAGGAAGTGAAAGCAGTTTTGAGGTGTGGCTGTCGTTGCTATCGTTAGATTTAACTTCGTACGTGAAATCTAGAACTACCTACGGGGAGTGAGCGAAATTCTGATAGGCGTCACGAACGGTGATAAGAGTTCGCTAATCGTGATGCAGTGCGGAGACAAGCTTCATGCCGTGAGTTAAAGACACATTTTATTCGTTACAATAGCGGTCGGGCAAATCTGGCTTTGGGCCCGGTGAACCCGAACCAACGGTTCACGTTCAGAGATGTCGTAGTACAACGTTAGGCTTAACGTAACAGGCGCACGCTTGCACCGGACTGCGAACCAGAGCGAGCCAAAGAGAATAGAGCTCAAGCCGCTCCAACGACCTCGCAAACCATGAATGAGCCGTGTCGAAGCACACGTTAACAAACGGTGAAAGCGAGAGCGGCGCGCCAAAAGACGAAATAACGTGACCGCCATGTTAAACTTTCTTTTAACACAACCTGTCACCAATGGAACAGAGAAAAAATGACCAAAACGATCGATAAGCTAATCGTGTAGTTTCCTAAACAAAATATGGATCAATAACACAAGTTCGCGCGTAGCAAAGTTCATCACTCTCATTTACCTGGACGAAGGCGAATATCAACTTGAATCTCAACTGAAAACGACTACAGGCGGGAAAACGTTCGATTACATACAAACAACGCCAAGCATGGGATATCAGCACCGCGGTTAATGCGGCAAATAATCGGAGCATTTGCTTCATCAACGGCAATTCAAAAATTTGTTGATAATGTAAAAAATAATAACTTATTTTTGAACAAACAATGCCGGTCTCTCTTGTAAACAAAATGCGTTTTTTAGTTGCAAATAATTGTGATGACGTCTACTGAAGTGCATGCATTCGTGGCATTCTGTGCAGGCGCTGGCGTTGAGCGGCAGCGTAGTTTCCTAGCTCCCAGCACTTGAAACCCATCGAGCGGAAATGGGCGCCCAAGATGTGAGTGCTACCAATTTTTGTGTCGTTCTTATAGTACCTATTGGCGTTGGTTCGAAGTTTCAGCCGTAATAACGCCTCTGTCGGCATTTTTTTTTTTTTTGTGGCAACTTAACTGCGTCGTATTTGGCTTATCATGCCCACCCCGCCGCCGTGCCGGCTTCTGTTCGGCGTTGGGCAATCGTTAGCTTCGGCGATTTCGTAGGGAATGTGACTACTGCTTCTCAGTCCTTGTATCACGTAGGTAAAATACCCGGCGCTGAATATGCAGATTTAGTAGTTGGTGCATTGACTTGCTGGAACTCGAGCGCGCACGCCGGTCGCCTAAGCCTCGTTCAACATGGCGGGTGTTCCATTTCCTTCGAAATGAGAAGAGCCGATGCCGTGTATAAGTTTGCTGTGCACATACTGAATGGGTATTCGCAGGAATTGTGAAAAGGAAGTGTGGAAAGGTAAACAAAAAAGTAAGCGCTGTTCGCTATTTGCGGTATATTAACGTCTTGTCTCGTCTCCTTCCTTTGTTCGAGGTAGGCTTAAGATAACCGGCATCGGATGCTAACGCGTACGCTTTGCTCTGCCGGTATACGACAAATATGCCTCGTCAGCCATTCTTCGCGCTTCGCCACTTCACCACTTTTTTCCCGCCCTCTTTGTCGATTGCGCCTCGTTTAGCATTAATCGTCTCGAATTGAGTTAATTAGGAGGGGGCTAAATCAAGGGGCCGGGCTTGTAGATATGTTCCTCGATCGTTGCGTGTGTAATGTGCGGCAGGCTACCGCCGCTCTAAAGTACCAAGTTATTGCGCGGTCGTCGTGGGATTGTATGTGAAGTTTGGCGTTGCTTCTATTCCAGAATGAGAGTGAGCCTGAGCAGTTCAGGAAGCTGTTCATCGGCGGCCTGGACTACAAAACCACGGAGGAGAGCCTGAAAGGCCACTTCGAGCAATGGGGCGAAGTCGTCGACTGCGTCGTCATGCGGGACCCCAGCACGAAGAAAAGCCGTGGCTTCGGCTTTATCACCTTCCGTCGCGCGCACATGGTCGACGACGCGCAAGCGGCACGACCACACAAGGTGCGCCATACTTTATTATTAAACTCCCTACCTTCGCGTTGACCAATGGAATTCCCTAGTAATAGGCTTCATCCCCATATCTTAATTTCGACATTTTAATGCGCTAGTCGCCAGTTACATTTCATAGTATTGTAGACCTTGGCAGGGATAAAGCATTTTATTCCTGTTCGTGCTTCGTCAGAGGTAGGTGCGGTGCTCCGCCAGCGGCAACGGTGTACAAGTGTCAGATCGATTTAAGCAACAGCTACATTATGCATGCCCGCTATCCTCGACAGCCACGTGCCGTTCCCTTTACTCTAGCCCATGAATGTGGACGACTTGTAACCTTCCAAGACTTACTATCCTCATCCTCCCTGTTCCCGCGTAGGCCTTGACGTTAAGGGAGCGGTGAGATTAGAGAACTCGCTCCTCCAGAGATTGGAGCCTTTCGAGATTTTATCGCTGCAGCAAAGATCAGAGGAACTTGCCGTAATCAAGCGGACTGGAAGCACGCGGTTTTGCGCGATGCGTGCTAAGATTGCCTTCTGTGCAGGTCGATGGTCGTGAGGTGGAACCCAAGCGGGCCGTGCCTCGTGAGGAGGCTGGCCGTCCGGAGGCGCAAGCCACTGTAAAGAAAGTCTTCGTTGGTGGTCTCAAAGACGACGTTGACGAGTCTGATCTCCGGGACTACTTCTCGCAGTTTGGAAACATCCTCTCTGTCAACTTAGTCACCGAGAAGGACACCGGTCGCAAGCGTGGCTTTGCCTTCGTCGAGTACGACGACTACGACCCAGTGGACAAGATTGTCCGTAAGTACCGCTGGTTTGTCTAAATTGGCAAACGTGTGCTTTACAAAGGGATGCTCTTCGATGTGCTATGCTACGTTCGATCGTTTTGTGCGACCGCTAACTTCGCTTTTTCAGTGAAGCGCCACCACATGTTGAAGGGAAAGAGGACCGAGGTGAAGAAGGCACTTTCGAAACAAGAGATGGAAAACCTCAAGAAAGACAAGCGGCCCGCATTCAGGGGCGGTCGCGGTGGCCGTGGTGACGGCTGGGAAGGTGGCTACGGCGGTGGCGGATATGGTGGCGGCGGCTACGGCGGCGGTGGTTACGGCTCTGGCGGAGGTGGCTACGGTGGTGGTAGCGGCGGCTACGGCGGTGGCGGCTGGAACCAAGGCGGCGGAGGAGGCTACGGCGACAGCTTCGGCCAGGGTGGCTGGGGAGGTGGCGGCGGCGGAGACTTTGGCTCCGGCTACGGCAACAGCTATGGTGGTGGACCAATGCGCGGAGGCCCAGGTGGCTACTCTCAGCGTGGCTCTGGCCCATATGGTGAGTCTCGTGTTTATTAATGGGTTGTATTCCGTGCCTTAAGTGTTGTGTGGGCTTCAGAAACGCATTCGTTTGTTCCAGGCAACGGCAGTGCAGGAGGCGGCGGTGGCTACCGGAGATAAAAAAAAAAGAACATCATGGTGATTTTAACTGGGGGGTGAGTATTCGTAACGGTCCGGGGTTGTGGGCCCGGGAGTGACTCGTGTGTTTCCGACCCGCAGGGCGGCAGGAAAGCTTTGAGAGGGCAGAGCAGCCAGGGCTAGGCAGTGCAGCTTGGTCCGAGCTAGCTAGGCAACCGGCTAGCCCAGGTCTGGAGCTGTGCCAGCAGCAGCTCAGGCAGTGCGTGTCCTCCGAGGAAGAGCCAGCCGCAGAACATCACATACAACCCCGTCCTCATCACATATGCGCCTTTGTGTCTATACCATTTGTTTCTCTCACGTGTCTGTGGTCCCCCAAATGCAAGAGCGCTCTCCCTAGCCAGAGAGGCACCCGTTGCTCCTGTAGATGTTGTCTTGTGGTTCATGAATGGGTCAATAAAGACTAGTGTTGTAACACACAGCATCTAGTGTACAGAGCGAGTCTTGTTGTTTGTCTACTGTGAGCCTTAGTTCGTCTATTCCCGTAAACAAAGGCAGAGCTAGGCATGGCTGCCGGAGCTGGCCAAGGACTGGAGCTCGCTTCGCTGTCTAGGTGGTAGACAGGCGTGGATAGCGTAGCTGAGAGGAAGTCAGCTGCAGGAAGGCCATTTTGTAGGTAAGCACAGGTTTCTTTTATCCTTGGGCTGCTGCATGCCAAGGGCAGGGTAACCCTTTCCGGTCGGCGAGCTATTCTTCCATCCACTACCTCGTCAGCCCTGACTGCGCCCATATTTTAGGCCGCATGTCTATTCCGGTGCTGGTGGCTTGGCCAAAGTAGTGTTGGTCGGGCTTGAATAATGGCACTTCAGAGTTGTCCAGTGATGTGCATTAGTGCGAGTGGTTGGTGACCCTATGTAGGCCTCCTGAAATCTGGTCCTGTTGGTTGCTAGTGGACCGGAAATGGTTAAGGACTGGTGTCCGCTGTTGAAGCTATTAGTTTGCCGTTATATGGGAAAGAAAAATGCAGCAGCTTTTGATGGGTGGCTCTGAATCTAGTAACAGGCTTTTTGCTTCGCCCTCAGAGTTGGAACAGGCTGCTGGCCTTTGCCGTGAGGACGTGGTGTGCGGAGTCTCTGGGGGAGCAGGCAAAAAAAAAAGGTAAGCATACTGCTCTTGACAGTTCTTCATGCTTGGGTGTCTTAAAGCAGCAGCTAAATTTTGGCTGTGCTTTAGTCTTGCTCTGAAATATTAATGCATACAGATATTGCTTTGTTGTACAGGCTTTCAGATTGCTCATCCTGTAGGCCTGTGCCCGCAGGTGCAGCAAGTGTACATGTTAGCCCAATAGCCTAGGTAAAAGCAATTTGTCTACGCTGCTCCACAAACTGTTGCTGTCACTTCAACTGTCTTCCTTTTCTGTTCTCAGAAACATTCAGATCCAAGTCTGCAGGAGCTGGAACCTCCTGCAGAAGTCCTGCTGGCCCACTTGCTGGTTCTGCTTCAGGCATTGCCATTGGATCATCAAATGTGCTCTGCACCTGTGCTTGTATGATCTCGTGGAATCTTAGAATAAAAGGTTTCATGGTTGTATTGCTCTTTTCAAAACCCCAGTCAGGTTAACTGCAAACATCTGAAGCTTGCAGGTGCTAGTGTGCATAGGCAATATGTGCTGCCACCTAGTTATGTTCAAAATATTGGAACTTCACTTACAGTAATACAACACGAATTAAGGTCACTAAGCATAGCATTTTGTGTCAATGGGCAGTACTTGATGCATGTTGAAATGTCATGCCAGATAACAGTGCTACCTTGGGTACACACCCACAGTGTGACAAGCACAACCAAACTGTTCTTCCACATTGTGCTCGTGACACTAGTTTTTGAGGCTATTTGTGACCCACTTGCAGAGCTTTGTGGAATGCTCGTAGCTTAACTGCTGTATTCTAAAATGAACCTTGACAGATCAGCAAAGGTGATCGTAAAGAGTTAGGAGCGTGTAAACAGGACTGGTAATGTGGTGGATGGAGGTGCAGTTTTACAGCTGAATAGAAAGTGTAGAGGGCTTATTGCTAACAAAACTCTCGTGAGGATAGACTCTTGTATTTCTACATGCTGTGGTTATGTAGCCTTCAACCCCTCTGTTGGGAGAGGGTTCTTATTACCCTGAGCAAATATTTTTCAAGGATAATCCATTCTTTCATATTCTAGCTGTGGTGCATGTTGGTTCACAAAACACCTGTGTTTACCTAAAAGTTACACAAGTACTTTGTGGCCTGAGCATGTCATCTGCAGCTTCTGGTTGCATTGTACTTGAGGGAAGAGCATGAAGTGCACCTCTTCATTGCTGCACCATGATGTGCAAGTTATTTAGGCTTATTCACAGCTTCAGCATTCTAGAAATGTGTGTGGGTGGACACACCACAAGATCCCTTTCTCAACTAGGCAAGGTTCCATCCTATGCCATTTTAGAAGTAGGACACAGTTCCGAGCTATTCCCATATGCATCAGCTGACATCGTTTTTACTTGATGCAAGTTTAGAAGTGGGACACAACTCTGTACTGGCCCTGTCAGCAGCATCAGCCGAGATCAGTCCAAATGAAAGCAGCTCCGAGAGGGCCAGTGCATGCCAGCCACGGTTGGCCTTTGGGCTGGCTGGGCTTGGGTGGGTCAGGCAGAGCACACGAAGTGGTTTGAAGGAACCGTCGCTTGCAGCGAGGGCTGCTAGTGCCCTGTCCCTTGCATAGCATCCGATGCCAACAACAGTCTCTGGCCTCAGCAGGTCCAGAACGGACAACAAGGCTGCGTCGCAGATGGCCTGCAAGGGGCACCACGGGTGAAAATATTTGTGCCCTTGCACCACAAATGTTTATTTTCTAGTGCTCTTTAGGTCACAAGCGCAAAACAAACCTTGCTTTTCTGAATAAATGCTCAGCTGCAACTGTATGAGCCAAAGTTGTAGCGTATTGGGTATTGCACAGCATTCAGTACGGGTATGTTTTATGGCCATGCAGAAAGACATTTGAAATGCAAAAAACAAAAAAGAGATTAAATTTCCCGTTGATCACGTTGGATAATTTTGCACGGACCACCTCGATGTGAAGTTACGGGTCAATTGAAATTTCTTAATCACGTTCAAAATTTTTTTCTTGCAAACTTTAAATTTGTCACATAAAACCTACTCTTGGGTTCATTATTTGGATGTATACTGGGTGATAACATCCAGGTGTTATAAAACATGAATAAACAATTTTATTAAAAATCTCCAATATTCCTCACATTGGACATTTTCCTCTGAATACTCGCAAAGCCCAATACAAACGCCCTTTAAAATGACCTACTTTCAAAGCCATATCTTTCTAGAAGACACTTAAACAGTTTTATGGTGATCTGGACCAAAAAAAAAAAAAAAAAGATTTAATACTTCTTTCCTTGCATGTTCTACACTCCTGTGAAATTGAAATGGCACTCCCACAGTGTCACTCTTCAGATAATCTTGATAGCATGATTTTTTTCATGGAAATTGGCGATGGTCAAGTGCCACCTCTGGTACGTTTGGCATGGAATGACCCAGAAGTGAGCTGGAAATAGAACTTGGAGGCAGCATTCTTTTGGCATTAAAAGTCAAATGAGAATAATTTTTTTGTTCTCTTGTGCCCTTTAACTATAAAGAACATTCTTGCAAACCAAGAACCTGTATAGCCAACTCTTCCAGCTGCCGTGTTTAGTATATTAAAAATAAGGCCATTTGCCCAGGCTGTGTTCTAGCAGTACAGAATTAAACTGATAGGCAAGCAACTGAAATAATTCTGGCTATAGTGGATTGCATATGCTCGTCCGAGTGAAAACTTGCAGCAACAAAACAAGCTTTGCACAGCACCTAGTGCATAAGAGGATTCTACTTTGTCGGTATTCACATTGTTCATAGAATACAAGTGTTGCAATGAAAAACACTGCACAATACCTTGTGCACAAGAGGATGGCAGCATGATCTCCACTTAGTACCAGGCTATTTAATACAGGATGTAAAGGTTACATCCTGTATGGTAACAATAAGATGGAGCATGAACTATAAAAACATTAATGGAAAAAATGCACAGGCGAACAGTCAGGTAATTTTTACATATGGCACCAGCACTGCTAATGCTATCTTGTGAGAGTTTAACAGAGAGCACACCCAACTGCAGCGTCTGGTGCGAAAGCATTAGCAGGAGCAAGAATTAACGATATAGTGGCTCTTTATGTTTTTTTTTTCTTCTTTTCCTCCTGGTGAAAGTGCTGAAGCAGCACAAAAATGTGCAGCACATTGAGGTTGAACAATGTGGCACATGATGCCGCTACACACGTTGGTGCTGCTGTTAACATCTACAGTATCCCATAAACAGTAAGAGTATATAGGCGGACTAAATTTATTTCAAACACCGTTAAGTGCTAACGCCAACACCACCATAGGTCATTGCAGAGTGGTACAGATCATGTATCCAAGGACAAAAACAAAATACGTGAATAACAAACAATATTGATATACAGCACTGAAACTTAAGATTTGTTCGCAAAGGCATAAACCATTACAGAAGATGCTGGAATTAGCTCAGTTTGTTTTGCCCTATCACACTGGCATTCGGAATGTTCAATTCAATTACGTATAAAGACCATTCAACTAAAAATTCAAAAAAAGGTGAATAAACCTTATTGGTACATTGAAAAATAGCAAGATCATCTTAGCTGCCGAGTTGGGCAGGCCTCAAACTCTTCAGGGGACTTCCCAAACTTTACTTTTCCATTGTAATGATGTCAATCACCTTCTTGCCTGGTGGTTAGTAGTGTCCGGCTTCTGCTGAAAATACGCTTTGCTTTAAAGCCAAATAGCTGAAGCTTACTTTTTGCCCGGCATTTATAGAGTATTATATTTTGCCCGGCTCAAAATGGGGCGGTGATGGCTGCAGTGTGAACCAACTAGCAAAACAACAGAATGGTACGGCTTGGCTGATTCACCTGGCTTCGTCTAGCTCCACAATGGCAATTTAAACAAGCATTTCATTGGTGAATGCGGAAACGCCACATTGCATAGCTTAGCAAGGCTGGAAGCAAAATAATCTAGGATTGTTTCTCGATAGAGTGTCCATGGCATAGCCCCATTACGGAGTTTGCTACTTTAGGTAGCAGTTTTCAAGGAATTTGAGGAGTGCACTTATATTCAAGGACTTTTAAGGGCCTTTGAATTTCTTTTTTTAAATTCAAGTGTTTTCCAGGACTTCAAGGAGATGTACGAACCCTGCGGTATGCAGGAGTACTTACAGATATGATTTCTATATTTTAATGGCACTAAACTAGGGGAGCGACTTTGCATGGTAGCATAACTGAACTATAACTTGTATAGCTATTAAAAATAAACCCGACAGCTTCGTACTCTAGTCAGTTTGTTCATGTTATTACTAGTGAAAGAATCCCAGACAATGTTATTGTAATCAATGATTGGTAATATAAATGTTTTAGTTTCGTTATAAATATAAATAGTTAGTTTTGTGCTGCTTGAAGCATTGCGAAGAGGCCGTTTTAGGAATCTAAAATTTAGTCACTGTTTTGTTTATGGCAAAAGTAATGTGGTTATCCCGTCGTAGATCGTTACTAATATACAAACCAAGGTATTTAAACTGATGAACATGAGGAATTGCATTTTTGTTAACTGCATAAGTAAAAATTCCAGCAGAACCCATCTTGCGATGACTGTCGACGCTAATGCGATCAGCATTCAAGCAGCGTAGCGACACTATTGCTAAAGACACCTTTATTACAATCTGTAGGGTAAGGATGCTACTCGCATTAATATACACCCACCCACAACAGCACCACCACAGACCACAGTGCCTACAAATTCGGGCCCCACAAAGGAAGCTTCACCAAGGTCCTTCAGTAACAGGTATTGAACAACCATGAGCTAACTAAAGGGGGCCTCCCAACTGCAGCTAGTTTTGTTCTGCTGACACTGTAAAATTGGGATTCAGATAGCCGACTTCAAATAAACTACAGCACGATTATAGATAACTTGGTGACAACTTCAAACTCACTCATTCCATTCCCCGTACATATACAGACCCAGCCCTCTTCACATCAACATGCACCCTCTGCAAGACAAAGACCACATCATGTGGAGATGCTGCAAGGACCCTCCCCCACCAGACCACCTAGGTCAGTCACCGTCAAGTGAAGCCTAGGACAGAACCCTAATGACTACAAGCCTGGACGCCCAGCTCCGGGCCATCAAACACGCTGAGGAGGTGGCGACCAGGCATGGCTTGACAGCCATCTCTTTGTAGGAAACCGACGGTTTTCAGAAATAAAGTTCTTTACTACTACTATATATATACGTCTTATTTAAGCACAAACTTTCATTTTCATTGTCAGCTAGGAGAGTGTGCATTTTCAATTTTATCTGTCGGACATGTACTATTTTCCTTTCTTGTTTCGCGCACGAGAGCAACATTTCAGATGCTATACTAGCAGATGGCAGCTGCCTGCCAAAGTAGGTGAATTAGACTAAGAATGCTATACGCATTAAGAGGTAAGGAGTGATTTTTCTTTGTAATGAACATAATGGCACACTTTTTATGATTTACAGACATCTGCCAGTTCTTACACCATTGCATAAAGCTATCTACTCGTGCTTGCAGATTGCATTGATCAGAGCGAGAAGTAATCGTAGAATAGACATCACAATTATTTCCATAGAATCTTATGTTTATATTCAAATCAATAATGCTATTAATGTAGAGAAGAAACAGTAAGGGCCCCAGAATAGACTTAATGTGGGACTTCCAAAACCACAAGTGACATTTTAGAATGGTGTTTCTCAAACTTTTCTTGTACCTGACCACCGTCAGTAGTACCAAACCTACTTTTTTCAATGATGCAGATACATTTACATTTTAATTTATTTAGGAGACATTAACCACAGCGGAGAAAGTTACCAGAAATGCATGTGAATGTTTTTCAATAAGGATTGATTTAGTCATGTCTGTTAATAAAAAGTACGTATTTGCTTTCTTGATGCAACCATCTTGCTGAACTCCAATTAAGCAGTTTCGGTAAGACAAAAACTGGCTGTGGTTCGGAGGCCATGTTCGGTGAAGTTTCGTGTGGCGACCTAGATCACCGTTTGTCTTGCCGATTTGCTGTCCATCTTGTGGAAAAAACTAACATTACACTCAGCATAAAAAAAATATTTAAAGTGTGATATTCATGCTTATATTACTTTTAAAGAAAATGGCTTTGAAAGAGTACGGGTACCGAGACTGAAAATTCATCTCTGTTCCAGCAAGCAGAATGAACATATTCATAGTTGGACCATGCATGACCCTCAGCAAAAGGCTCATTACCTATTTGGAGGTCATAGCCTGCAGTTTGAGAAACATTGTTTTAGAAGGTGTGTCACCAAAGAGAACATGTGGCTGCCATGAAATCAGGTAAAAGTGAATCCGGTTACAGATCATAGAATTTTTCCAAAGTGTGTGACAGCTTTTGAAGTAGCTTAAGATCCTTAGCAGATGTATGCGCACCTGAGCAACTGATACATCAGACAGCGAAGCTGTATAATGTGAGTTCTAACTACTAGGGATCTGTTTGCTGGCTGTTATAGGTGATGATTCATCACTGACACCCAGGTCACACTCATACGAGGTTCCCATGTGGGCTGCGTTGCTGGACCTTGCCACCATGCAGTTTCCACCGCCTTGGTCATACAAACAACGCCACAGCCAGTGAGTTACCACGGTGGACCAAAAAAAGAATATTGGAGACAAAACTGCACAACATGCCTGAAGATGCTGGCGGGCTTCGAGTGGCAGCCGGTTGGGTGTCAGGTTGGCACCAGATGGGAGCAGGAATGCAAGGGGACAGTAGTTGTGCACAAACCAGGGACCTCGAAGCAGCTCCCCACCAGCAGTGAGCTCACGAAGTAGGCCCCAGAAGCGATGGCCACTCACCTGCATAATGCATGCAAAATACAACACACACCAGCCTTTTTAGCATTACACTGTTGCGTGATTCTTCTTTAGTGCGTTGCATTATTGCACTAACCAAAACCATTTCGTGCAATGCTGGAAAGGGGCATAAATAATTTAAACAACAGAACAGAAATGACCACAAGAATGACGGGAACTATTATAAGGGGTGCAACATTTTTAAAAATGAGAGTACCAGAGTTTCTCAGCCAACACTACACAGTCGTATTCGGAAAATTCTTTCCACGGGTATGGTCTCATTCAAGTAGGGACTTGCAGCTTTCCGCTGTTTGTTCGTACATGAATTCACTAAATTAGTCTTTCGTTTTACTCATTCAAGCTTGTCTTAATCCCATGAAAGCTCAGTCCAGACAAGGTGTCTACACAACCACAGTTGGCCCCTGCATGCACGAAGTAGCCTAAAGCAGCGATTGTTACATAATGCCCAGCCTGGCATCCATTTAACTTTCGCTTACTCCTAGTTTAACCTTATTTGAAATCATTTTTATGGACAGCATTGAAATGAAATATGGAACAAGATGGTGAAGAGCACTTCATGTCTAGACAATATTAAAAAAAATAAAGCTATTTCAGCATGATAAGGAAAAGACAAACAGAATGGAGATGAATGTGCCCAGCCTAGTCGGCTACTGCTCCTGTGATACAGAGGCCAAGGCAGGACATCAACCATCTCTTGTGGTACTGCCTGGGACTTGGAAGGTCTGCACTGGAGGCAGACCAAGTCCCCAACATGCTTGAATTCCCAGGTCGTTACTGACTACCTGTGGGAGTTTATCAAGGTGTGAACGTTCAAGACAGAAACAGTACTAATCATTTTCTCCATGTAGTCCCATGCGCCAGCCCTCGTAATAAATGTTTTCACTCACTTGGGAGGTCTGCCTGTTACTACCAGTGACCAAACGATCCCATTACAGTGAGCCATTTCTTGCAGTTTTGGCTGCTGAAATGCTTGGTCCAATTTCACAAATGGTCCTTGCAGTGGCCCTGCTTTGCCAGGACTCATTTGTTCAACCCTCTTTGTCACTAGTTCTCAATGGGCCCTTTGCAAAAATGCTTCAGTCAACTTCCTTTCTGTTGTTCCATACCCTGTGACACTCAACTGTGCTGCCAGGACATGACAACACTTATTCATGCACAAGTGCCACTCCACTACCATCCCTGGTGTTACCCTTTCCATAAAAGTTGTTTGCTTCTGTTAAGGAAAGATAAGCGGTTCCTCACATTCAATGAGGGAATCACCTCTTCAGTGAATGTGCTCTTAACTTTAATTTGTTTCTATTTTCCCACGAGTAAAGTTAAAGCTGCTCTTGACTCTGCAAACCCTTGTCCGAGTTCAGGTAGCTGCTACCCCGAGAGCACTTCATGGTTGAAAGGAAGGGCTGCCTGCCTCACTCCTGGTGCAGCCAAGGCCCAACACAGGCCTCCGAGGATGCTCGTGAGTTGGCTTGGTCACTTGGCCTTGGATCCCAAGCCAGCCAACAACGTGTGCTGTGTCTCCAAATGGCACCTGCAGGGAGAAACTGAATTTTTAAGACGTCTGTTGTAAACGCTGTTACCCAAACAACACAGTCTACTCTTGACTTTCATATTTTAAACTGTTGCTACCCCTTTGAGGGTTATTGCACAATAATAGTTTCCATCATTCTTGTGGCTATTTCCACTCTGTTATTTAAATGATTTGTGCCCCTTTCCAGCATTGATTCAGATTGTGACTCACAACCGGCATGGCCTCAATAGATGTGATCATGCACACCTGCATCTCATGTACTGAGCTGTGTTGCTTTCACCTACCACTTATTCGATATTCAAGTACAGTATGTCAATATTATTCCACACAAGCAGCATTCTGGAGGATTTGGCTCATGCAATTTGTAGTGTGTAACAGCTTCAAGGTCTTCCTTAAGGCAATCTTTAATCCTCCATTGATGCATGCCATGAACTCCAAAATATTCTTGAACTTTGGGGGGAGCACTTCCTAGCATGGCTGCAAGGATACTTTTGACTCAGTCCAGTTTTCCAAAGTTCGGTTTGTTAGCATATACGTTATGAGAGTGTTTCTTTTTTTGATGAATGTTTTTTAACAATAAAATTAATTTGTTTTATACTTTCAGCCTATGCCATCTGAAGTAACACCTCAGGCATTTGGTTACGCTAACTTCTTTAGCTCTCAACATTGTCTTTCTTTGTTTTCTATGTGTTGATGAGAATGTATTCTTGGTTGGCTGTTTTTGTGCAAAGTTGGATATTTTATTTGTATTTTATAAAAAGTGATACTTTAATCTAAATGTGAAGCTTCGGATTTTACGTATTGTCAACAGTGGGCTCAAGGAAAACCTGTCCAAAACATCCATTAAAGTTCCCATTAAGAATGATAGACTAAGTGCTTCCTTTAAATAAATTTTTTTACAATACAGCATAACTGCAATTAACATCAACCCTATGAAATATCACAATTACCGTAACAAGTCTCCACGAAATACCACATTAATCATAACAAGCCACCAGATATCAGTAAGCATACCACATGATAAGAATGACCCTAAACCCACCCCTTCATATGGTAGCTGCTGTTAAATAATTTGCAAAGCAGAGCAGTAGGTATCCGGTATTAAGAAAGTAGCGCACGTACAGGCATCAGTGATATTCAAGTGCTTACGCAGCTACATAAGGAAATGCACATCACAAACACATGCACTCTGAACTCGTTGTATAATGACATGAAATAAGTGAACAAGAGCTATACTGAAAAATAAAGAAGCACAGCTTTTTGCTTTGGTCACATTTCAACCACTGGCAAGCATATATACACAGGCAAAGATTTGTATTTATAGCGGTATATGCCGTCATGTTTATTAGTACTATGCCATGCATGTGCATGTGGTGCGGGTGCAATCCTTGAATCTGTAAACCATCAAAATTATTCGCCTTAATTACTGAAAGCATTGGCTCGAGTGTCTAGTTTATTTACCAGCAGTCGCAATGCATACTGCTGCATGTCATCTCATAGATCGGGGTATTCAACTTCTATCATGAGTTCTATTGGCTAGCAATTCAACAAAACTGCAGCTGCCAGAGGAAACAGGTCAGAAGTTGGTCTCTTTTAGTGTGACATGTACAAATTTCTCATTTTGTGATGCGCACACTCGACTTTCGCAGTCGAGTGCCCAGGATCGAACCAGCAGACGAATAAAACGAGAAGAACCACATATTTGCTATCCACTTACTTAGAAAAGCGGTGACATGCACATTCCCATGATCATTATTGGGATTAGCATATTCTTCTCGAGATGCTTATGCACTTTCATATGTGCCACTGAGTGTGTGTCCCATCTTCATAATAATCATCATAACATACGAAACATATCACCAATTACACACCCATCATAATATGATAGATTGCTAATCGCATTGACGTCGCCAATCATCTCCAAAGAATGGATGCGCCGTCAATTTGTACAATTATATGATGTACAGCACACGCAGGCGAAATGCAAGTGGATAAAAGTCGGGCGGGAAAGACACAGAAAATACAAACTGCACCCCGTTTTGAGCCATGCCGAAGGGGCCAGGGTTCATGCCAAGAAATACCACCGTCTTTAGAGTCCTGCAGTATTTACGCACAAAGCATTCGTGCGTTTCGCGAGCGTATTCCAGGGGATTATAGATGTGGGAAACTTTGGAGCCGAATGGAATCCCGGAAAGCAGTTCACTCTGCTTCTGTTCGATGGCAAGAAAAGCGTCGGCAATTTCATTCTCGGTGGCATCATTGCAAGTCATGCGCTGTTCTTGTGCTGGCGTCTCGCGTCTTCTGTGTGAGCAAAAACTGAACTTAGCAGCTCGACAGTTCGTAGCGCACTGCAGCCACCGCAAACAAAAACCGTAACCATGGACCATAACAAAAACTATACCGTAGCCACCAATAGCCAGACAAAGCACCCAAAAAATCCAATTAAAGCCTTATTTTGCGGAAAAAGAATGTTTTAAATAATTTTAAATCAAATGTTAAAACTTCATTAAACGTAGGGAGTTATTATTACGTGCTACAATAAAAGTGTTTGTTGCTTAAAAATATTTTTCACTAGCTACCACTGTGTACCTTTGGCGCTGCCGACCACATCGAAACAAGGGGTTTAGCCAGTTTAGCCATGGAACCTTGGGTTCAGCTGAGTAATATTATTGTATAGACACACCTTGCTGAGCCAGCAAAAGGTAAACATACGGAGTTACGACGTGCTCAGTGCTCTGCCTCCGCTGCTGTTTCCAAAACCGTTCGTCGCCCGATTCTCGCGAGTCTCCTCGTAACGTCGCAGTCCGTAGCAGCGCGGGATGGTGCTGGTGTGATGCGTCGTTCGTAGCGTCAACGCCGCCGCCCGCACGTAAAACCCGCGGGGCTGGGCGGGTGCCGCACGCACACGATGATCGCCCCGCCCGCCTCATCGGCGGCTGCTGCCGCCGCACGCTGAAAACAGCTGACCGCCCAGCGCGTAGCAGCAGCGACGATGGCAGCGAAGGACGTGGCTCGCTCGCCGTTCGAGTTCCTCAGCCTGGTACCGCAGGGCCATGAGAAGGCGCTCAAGCTGGCCGTCTACAACACGGCGACGCTCGTGTTCGCCGCCTTCGTGAGCGCCGCCGGTGTGGCCGTGTACTTCATACTGCAGCCCTTCCTCGGGCCGCTCCTGTGGGCGCTCCTCTTCGGGTCGGTGCTTCACCCGTTCAAGCGCTCGCTCTGCCTGCTCCTGGGCGGATGGCTGGACGCGCTGCGCGAGGCGGGCACGCCGCTCGCCGTGGGCGTCTTCTGCCTGCCCTTCCAGGTGGTCGACAGCGTGGCCGAGCGTGCTTGCAACACGGTGCTGCAGTACTTCAAGTGGTTCCTCGCCGCCTCCATACTCGTGCCCCTCGTCTACTTCGCGCACCACTTCCTGCCCGTCACGGTCGCCTGGAAAGTGTTCGCCGTCCTGCGCGTCTTCTACCACATCGTGTCGGCGACGTTGGAGATCTTCTCCTCGGGATGGATGGTAGGTGCACTGTACCGTCCACCTTGTGGCCCAGTTTTCGTCCGGCTAGCCTTCTCTGGGGGAGCGAGACGAGTGTCGCAGTGCATCGGCGGCAGTGTCTTGTGGGACGTCCGGCTGCTGTTCTTGCTGGGATCGCGGTCTCGCGATAACACGGTGATGACTTCAACCGATTCTGGGCGCGGCGCAATGTGCGAAGAGCGAGCACGATTGAGCTGGTGTTTGCCGCATCATTCGCATCATTAGTGTGCATGCAGCTACGACTAGACTCGGCGAAAACGCTCGCGATTTCCTCGTGACTCGTAGGCTTTCTTGAGCAAACGGCAATCAAGTTGGTTTTAGTTTGAATATGAGCCGTGAAGGTTGTCCTCGACTTCCCGCCCACCTACCTGGGTGGCTCAGCGACTTCGACATTCTGCTGCGCAGCACGAGGCAACGGGTTCGAATCCCGTCCGCGGCTGTCGAATTCGTATGAGAACACAGTACAGATATACAGAAAGGCTCGTGTGCCGAGCATCGAGCGCATGTAAAAATTAAAACGAAGCACGCAAGTGCGGCTTCGCGTAGCCGCCCGAGTTTCTTCGGGGCGTTTAAGCCCATATATTAATCAGTATTTTTTTTTTTTTTTTTTTTGCATTGGGGGGGATGAAAAGTGGTTTTGGCACGTACTAGTTAGATTGTATCACACGCCCCTGTGTTGCAGGTGCAGTTCCATGGGGAACGTGTTGACCTCTGGCCAGTCACGATGACATCTTTCTGTTTATTTTCATTCAACTAATTTACGCCCATGCATTGTGTTGTAAATTAACCATCTTGGCACAAAGTCTGAGCATGTGTTATTCCACAAAACCTGACGCTTCATACGCTAAAGTTGTTTGTGTGCAAGAATGCTTAACCAATCTTGTTGGCTTCAGCTCAGTTGAGCAGAACAAAGATTTTCTTTTGGCTCTGCAGCAATCTGCGTCTGTCGCTCGCTCTGCTGCAGGACCCCATTAGAGACCTCTTGTGGGTGAGACGCGCGCACATTCAGCTTTGAACTTTGTTTGCTTCTCATGGTCGTTGCCAGCTCTAATTTCTCATGGACGGCGTGTGGGGGGGGGGGGGGGGGTTCCTGCGGCTTTTTTTGAAGCCTGCTACTTTGCCTTGGGTTGTGACTTGGCTGCAACCCAGGTGCTTGCAAAAGAACTTCTGCCTCAGACATTTGTACTCAGTCAGAGATACGCAGAGTTGTTGGTGCCCCCGTGTGCCGTGCACTGCTTTTGCGGTGACTGCTGGTACATCAAACGACTGTTTACTCCTGCACAGTGAAAGGTGCCACTCGTTTGCCGACTGAGCTCGCAGTTGGCATGACGAGAGAAATAACACAAGCTGGTTTGGCTGTTCACCTTTTTGAAATGGGCTAGTGCCACATTTCGAAACGGCACAGCGATGAAGATACCATTGTTGTTGGGTGAAAAGAGCTGACGTGAAAGTGCTTATCCAGGATTTATACTCTGGTGGGGTGTTGCGAGCATTGAGGGTGTTTTTGTTCGTTTTTTTTTTTTTTCTTGTTTCCTGAAGTGGAGAGGGTTGTTCTTCAGGTGTTCGCCACCACATCTAATGGGTTAAAATGTGTGATAAAATGAAATACCAGAATCATCCCTAAAATTTTTGGGCAATGAATACCTGTAGCATGCAGCTATAGTATGTACTGAATTGTATTCACCTGGACTAGGCTTTGACGAAGTCACTCTTCTTGAGGTGACACCTTTCTTTCCGACTTGTTTTGTGTGCTGGCTAACTCGCAGAGTAATTGGACGCTTTTGGTCACGAGGATAACCAACTAAAAGAGTGGCATTGAATCAAATCTGCTGCTTTTCATACTTCTGACCATAAATGTTCACGTTACTGGCAAGCTCCAATCATATAGTCAGCACAGATGATCTCGAAAGACTTTGACAATCATCGTCAGCGAATGTAGCAGATGATTTCTGTGGAAGCCGGCAGGGTGGTGAAACCTTGTGGGGCTTCCGCAGAACAGATTTGCCATAATTCAGTGACCCTCTGCTTCGATGTGTCGACTAAACATGGCCTCGCTCTGCGATCTTCGAGCCTCCTGGTTGGCTCAGATGGCAGAGTGACCACCCATGAAAGGCATTGGTCCCGGGCTTCAACTTTTTTTTTTTTTTCATCTGTAAAGCCTTCTTTCTGACAAACCTGTTTTAGGTTTCATTTGTAGCTGTCCGCTACAGTTGCGAATACGACAAATTTCCTCTCTGAACGTCATTAGAATTTCAAATAGAGTTGCATGAATGCACTGAATTCGTGATGTGCTTAGGCTGCCTCCACAGTTCATCTGCAAGGTTCAACAAAATGAATGTTTTCTGCTCTTCCAGAAGGCTTGGTAGAAAATGAAGCAGGGGGGGGGGGGAGGGGGTATAAATCACTGCTGACAAGAGAAAGGTGTGCCTTTGTTGTCAGCCCTCTCTCACCTCTTTATTTGTGTTTCTATAAATTTATTTTCATGTAGAGAGGTTGATTGTACTCCGCAGATTTCTCGATTACCTGATTTATGACATGGATATGATCCATCGTAGAATATCCCTTCCTGAAGCCAGCCTGTTCTCTTGGTTGGCTGAAGTGAAGTGTTGCCCTGATTCTATTGGAAATTATCTTGGTGAATATTTTATACAATACTGAAAGCAAGCTAATGGGTCTATAATTCTTCAGTTCTTTAACGTCTCCCTTCTTATGGATTCTACATGGCTTTCATAGATTATGAAAAGGCATTTGATTCAGTAGAGATACCAGCAGTCATAGAGGCATTGCGTAATCAAGGAGTACAGGAGGCATACATGAATATCTTAGCAAACATCTACAAGGGTTCCACAGCTACCTTGGTTCTCCACAAGAAAAGTAGAAAGATACCTATCAAGAAAGGGGTCAGGCAAGGAGACACAATCTCTCCAATGCTATTCACTGCATGCTTAGAAGAGGTATTCAAGCTGTTAGACTGGGAAGGCTTAGGAGTGAGGATCAACGGCGAATATCTCAGCAACCTTCGGTTTGCAGATGACATTGTCCTATTCAGCAACAATGGAGACGAATTACAACAAATGATTGAGGACCTTAATCGAGAAAGTGTAAGAATTGGGTTGAAGATGAATATGCAGAAGACAAAGATAATGTTCAATAGCCTGGCAAGGGAACAAGAATTCAGGATCGCCAGTCAGCCTCTAGAGTCTTTAAAGGAGTACGTTTATCTAGGTCAATTACTCACAGGGGACCCTGATCACGAGAAAGAAATTTACAGAAGAATAAAATTGGGTTGGAGTGCATACGGCAGGCATTACCAAATCCTGGCTGGGAGCTTACCACTGTCGTTGAAAAGAAAAGTGTACAATCATTGCATTCTACCGGTGCTAACATATGGGGCAGAAACTTGGAGGTTAACAAAGAAGCTCGAGAACAAGTTAAGGACCGCACAAAGAGCGATGGAACGAAAAATCTTAGGACTAACGTTAAGAGACAGGAAGAGAGCGGTGTAGATCAGAGAACAAACGGGGATAGCCGATATTCTAGTTGACATTAAGCGGAAGAAATGGAGCTGGGCAGGCCATGTAATGCGTAGGATGGATAACCGGTGGACCATTAGGGTTACAGAATGGATACGAAGAGAAGGGAAGCGCAGTCGAGGTCGGCAGAAAACCAGATGGGATGATGAAGTTAGGAAATTTGCAGGCGCAAGTTGGAAAACGCTAGCGCAAGACAGGGGTAATTGGAGATCGCAGGGAGAGGCCTTCGTCCTGCAGTGGACATAAAATATAGGCTGATGATGATGATGAAATTTATTTTCATTAAGTGCTTCTGCTTCTACTCAATCTATTTAAGGAGCTACTTGTAGATTTGAGGTGTCCTCCTTGTAGTTCTGAACATTGCGACACCCTATCGTGCTACTTATTTTACACTTGCGCAGATGTACCACATCACCATAATAAAATCTATAACTGAAAACCATTGCACGAACCATTAAGCTTAGCTAGCTAGCAACTGAAAGGTCTTTTTGCAGGGACTTGTCCAATTAATTTTTTGCTAGCTTTTGTTATGTTCAGAGATATAATAGGTTCGGAAAAAAAAGAAAGCCTGAATGTTGCCAACAGTTTATGGCAGGTTTATTGGGTAGTTGTTAATGAATTGAAAAGGTCAACAAAGAAACTTTCATCACATCTAGCTTATGCTTTAGAATACTGCAATTGGTGAAGAAATTCAATCGTCAGCTTATAAATGAGACCCCTTTTAGTGTGCTTTCATCTAGTGAAAGTCTGTTCTGTACAAAAGATGTGTCACTGCTGCAAAAGATTAAGGGTGAGGCAGCTAGTTACACTTATGCAAATATTTACTTAATTCATGAACTGTTCATAAACAATTTTTTCAGTCACTTTGTATAGGTAATAATTATTGATAGATACAAGGTGCAAAATGTAAGCTATGCTCCAAGACAGCTGGGAAACATGCTGATTTGTGAAAATCTTGTGAACTATATTTGCTGGAATTTGCAATAATTTTTTACCATAAATTTTACCATAGTTTTTTTACGATAATTACCAAGACCTATAGACCTCATATGCAAGGCACAGCCATGATGTGTGCATGCGTAAATATATTTTCACTGGCATTCGCTTGTGTAGTGCTGCAGAAAAAAAAAAAAAAAAAACAGGTTACTGAACATCTCTTGCAGAATTTACTTTTTTTTTGGGGGGGGGTTTCGAAAGCCTGCCTTTAGTCATAATAAATATGTGGTTGCAGAAGTGCATTCAAAAAGTGCTTCACTGTAAGTGCTCCGCTTCAATTGCACCACTCGGCATGGATAAGGTACTACCTATATAGATGAAAAATATGTCGTGTGCATAGGATATTTGGCTATGATGTGAAGTTGCAAGTTCATATGCCACTTGCTGCCCCACATGAGAGCTCAAAGTTTAGCATAATGAAGTACGTCATGGCAAGTCCAAGAGGCATAAAGCAGCTGTATGACTATGACTTACATTTGACAATGCAAGAAGTGGCTCTATAGCTGTAAGTGTTGCCGTCATTGTGTATAACATTACATATCTGAATCATGGTCATTGGACGGCATGAACAGTAACTAGGTAGCCGAGTTTACTAAGATAACTTGCAGTGCAGTACTGAGAGAAAAGATAGCGCCTTAATGAATGATGCACTGGTGTACAGAATGAGAAAGGAAGATGTGGCACTATATTAGAAGTGAACTGGAACACTGCATTGGAAGTTACTACTCTTTAGCAAATGAGGTGCAATACCAACTCACTCTATGGCTTGTTTGTGTGACTTAGTTCATGAGCCTGTGTAATATCACCGAAATTCGGAGCATAGTCTCATATTACATGCGCACATTTCACAGTACTGTGCAGTGCATACTAAGCATAAAAATAGACGGAGAAAATTGTGCAAAACATCACGAAAGACAACTACTAAATAGGGTCGGTGATATCTCTGTTTACCCTTTCCTATTTTTAGTCTTCTTTTTTTTTTTTCTTTGGTACATTGTGTTAGGGGTAGTTTGAGTACCACAGGTGACTCCATGTGCAGTAGAGACAATATTCAGTCACCATAGCACAATAGGAAAGATAAACAAGGCACATTGTGATAGAGCGCGGCTATCTTGTTGGGCCATTATATAGCGGCTAGGTAACAGGAACATTGTTCATCCTGCTCTAGACCTGTTGCTGTGCAACTATCTAGCACGCTTGAAGAAGAAACGAAAGAAGAAAGGACACAGATATAAAGAAGCGGCCCCTTTATAGGAGCCCTGCGAGACATTTTTAATGTGGCAGATAGAGGTATCTAGCCGCTAGACAATGCTGTCACATTTTTAATGTGGCAGATAGAGGTATCTAGCTGCTAGACAATGCTGTCACACACACACAGGCCAATTATTTCTGTGCACCAAATATGGGCGCATGCAATTTCGTTCAACACTGCCCGCCCTTTCCTTTAATATAACTTCTTGAGCAACTTCGTGGGATTTACTGAAAATTCTTTTTGAATGCTAGAAGAGACATATGAAGGCAAAGACAAATACACACACACACAAAGAGCCACACACTCTGGTGATTTGTGTGTCCTTCCCTTCGTATGTCTCAGCTAGCGCCCAAAAATAGTCTTTAGTAAACCTTTCCTTCAACTTCCTGAAATCCCGACCACTTTTCCTGTTTGCTATGATGTAACAATAAGTACGATGGCTACTGGCCAGATTCCTTTTGACATCACAACCTTTGGCCAGAGCAAAGTACAGAAATGTCTGCTGATGACGATTTTAATTGACATCCCCCTTTGAAACAGTGTGGTGACACATAGTCACCAAGCCTGCTTGAGCTAGTGAGGTTTCACTACAGCCAATGCAGTATAACATTTTACCCATTTTTCTCTGATGTTTTCTGTATTCATTAAACATCTATATCTTGTACTGCTACCTATGTCTCTAATGAACCTGGCTCTGCCAGTCTCTTACTTGTTTTTTTCTTTTTCTGCCAATACTCTAAACATCTCTTGCTTACCTTAACTGACCAGTTAATGCTCCCTTTCGCTTTGAATCCCAGCACTTTTGGATGGTGGACATTCCCTACAAATTTTTGCTGCCTGAATATCTTGGCATTCTATTATGATATGCTGAGTTGGCTCCAGACTTTTGCTGCTGCAGACGCATATCTCATCCTGTTGCAGATATTTGCTCCAGTATGTTTTTGTCCTCAGGCAGCTAGCCTGGGCCTTGAATAACAAGGCACTACCCTTTGTGATAGATTTTATCGACCGATTTTTCTTGCTGTATTTGTGAATCTATGTGGACTTTTTGTCTCCATCCTCTGGCTAATTAGGTGACTGCATCATCTGGTGTTGAAGAACAGTACTACCACTGTACGAACATTATGGCCTCTTGCTGAGCCTTCATAGAGTCACGCTGATACCAAAGCTTGGTGTGTTAAGGGCAGCAGTGCGGGCATTACTGAACATTGAGTCAGCTTTGAGCACAGTAGGAATATTGAAAAGGAAAGCAATGAAGGCTTGGCAGGGGCAACGCTTGACTGCCTGTAACTCCACACATGGTAAGTGTGGTTCCCATGTAGAAGACAGGACAGGTGCTAAGATAATGCACTTTGTCTTTTCTAATTGTGATAACATGTAAACTATAAATAACTAGCCCAGCAATAAGTTTTAATGAAGTTTCATGCGAGGTGCATTCTGCAAGATTTTAAAAGGTGTTGCAGGGCCCCTTCTGCTGCTAAAGAATTTAGTGAACACATCATTGATTGATTGAACACACACTGTCAACTGATTAAAGTTTGTAAGAAAACTTCACGCGTTGCACTTTGCAGCGTGGCTATGTTCGAACAAGGTTCACCTGCGGCGGCGTCTTACTGTGTTAATGTATGCAGGTTTGGGGAATGCTGGTGGGCTATCTAGGCGCGCTGGTGTTCTGGTGGACACCGCAGACGGAAGGGCCCCTACGCGCTATGTCGCCTGCTGTTTGGCTGGCTGTCATCTGCCATCTGGCCACCGTGGCAGGCATGTGGCGGGTGCCAATCCTGGTTGCATTCCTGGCCCTGCTTGCCACAGGCTTCCTGGCTGAGCTGCGCGGTGCCACAATTGAGTGTGGGGAGCATGGTGAGTCACACTGAGCTGATCACATAAGCTTTGCACATTGCGGTCGAGAACGAAAGAAAATGCACAATCAATATTCAAGCAACAGCTCCTGTAAAAAGCATAAGCTTGTACATGGTGTGCTGATGCTTGTTATGTAGCCACATCCTGTTGATGCATCTGCCCCATCGTAGCTTCCATGGTTTTAAAGCTGAAGCAAGGACATTTACAGTCTTTAATGCAAGCCAGGTGTTCTCCGTCCTGTGGATCCCACCATTGATTTGATAGAAGCAGATTAAGTGAACAGGCAGATTATATAACAAATATGAGTTGAGGATATTACGGATTAGTAGGTGTGGAGTTCAGTAGGACACGTAGTATGTGTATGACAGAAAACCCGTGGTCTAATATATTGACGAAACAGACGCCAAGGGAAGGGAACCTGCACTGGGCAGCGGGCTATTGGATAGAGTGCTGGTTAGCTTACAGGCACGGTGTGTGTTGTGACTGGTGCAGGACAGTGGTCATTGCAGACAGTTCATTTCAGATTGCCTGTGCACTAACACCTCTTTCTTCATTGCTGTTATCTGCATGAAGAAATATAGAATTTATTTGAGATAAGGCAGAGAGGTCGATATATGGTGCTGTTCTGCAATGGAATGAGATGGGGAAAGCGAAAATGAGGAAGGTTACAGAGGAGTGACAAAGAGGACTATAAGTATATACAAGTTCATATCTGGAGGACTTGTTCACAGTCACAAATCAGTCTCTGTTGCTCTAAAATTAAAGTAGCACACATATGACCCACCTAGTTATGATAAATCTGACATTTAGGCTGGCTTTGAGAACTGTGAAGGAATGTATGCTTGTGAGTACAGAACTTCTCTCTACTTTTTTATACCATGAAGAGGCAGAATACTGTATGTTCTAGACTGTCAGTTCATATTCCTTGTTTGCCTTTCAGCGGTGATAGGAAACGTAGCCGTGTCTTAAGTTTTTACACCTGCTGTTATTTCCTGCTGATGTCCCTTCTTATTGCTTATTCCTATCTTTGATTTTCAATCCTTTCCATCTTGAAGTCGCATGCTGGCTTCACAATCGTGATTTATCTCAGACCCACAGCAACCCAAAAGCCATGCGATCCATTAAACACGCAAATGAAACATTTTAGAAGATGGTTACAGAATGCAGTTTGCATTGAAAAAATAAATTGCACCAGCATAGGTTTGGGCATAGAACAAAGCTTCAGTTTCCGTGTGTGTTGTATTGACATAAAATGCAGCCCAAATTACTATTTTAAAAATTTTTTTCTTGCTGATAACGGTAGTCACCTGCATTTTTACTAGTGCCTATTCCTGTGATTGTATGACTGTTGAGACACAGAGAATGTCGCCCCGACTGAATTACTTCTCTTAATGCAGGAACAGCAGAGCCCGGTTCACCTTGTGTGAGCACGCTGTACGCTGGCTGGGCTTGGCTCACGGGATCACCTGTGGCAGCATCTACTCAGGTGAGACAGGCCTGCCCAGCCTTTTGACATCCTACACCACTGGCATGGTGGATATGACTGGCAGGCAGCAGCAAAAGCATGCAATTCGTTGCTGTTAACTCGAGCAGCAGAGGACAAGCAAAGCAACTTTGACTCAAGCAAGTGTAATATCTTTAAAAGGGTTTTGAATTGATGACTAAAATGGCACATCAACAATGCGACAGACTGAATGTTAAACATAAAGAACGGCTCTCATCTTATGGCTTAGCAAACTACTACAAATAGAAGCAATATGCTTTTTAATGTCTCTGCCCGCTTGCCTGCATTTGCTCATTCTGTGAGACAGGTGCTAATGCATTTGCACGTTTAATGGCACATACAGTTAAACCTGGATATAACGAAATTGACAAATTTCCGAAAAACTTTGTTATAAAGAGGATTTCGTTATATGCAGGTTCGGCACGAAAATTCGAAAAAGAAACGCTTACCGTATTTACTCGATTCTAACGCGCCCTCGATAGTAACGCGCACCCGTTTCCTCCAGAAACGGAGTCCAAGATGCCCAATTTGTTCTCAAGAGGCAATATCTTGCGTTTCTTCGTCGAAGCACTCATCCTTGGAATGTCACACCAGGTACTCGATGCGTGGCGTGTCGTTTTGCACAAGCGCGAGGCGTCGGAAACGAAAAGCGAGTGACACGATGGCGTCGTAGCATCGTATAGTGTCACCTAGTGTCAGGTTAGTGAAGTGAATCGCAGAGACTTGCGCAGTAACTAAAGAGCGGCGCTGCCAGCGCGTTGACAAAAAAAGTTTTTTTTTTTCTTCGACAACATTAACTGGAAAAGGAGAGTGCCGGCTTGGCGGGCTAGGCCATCTGCAGCAAGTGGCAGGATCAGGTTTGAATGAAGGGAGGGAGAAAGGTCACTCCCACGGCGGCAAAATCACCGGGTCGAGGGATGCAGGCCCGCCTCGCGCTCCCTCTCGCCTTGCAGTCGCCGTGAATTTGAGTGCGCCAAGCGCGCCGCTGCCGTTTTGTATTTTGTCGCGGCGGAGAAGGTGCTTCCAGTTGCTGCTCGCGCAAAAATGACAAAATTTGGGGCAAAATCTCTAGGTTGTCGGCGGGGAAAATTCGTTATTTCGAGGGGGTCTCCCGCTGCCACTTCGTTACATAGAGGTCTCAAATACATGTGCTTCTATGGAGTAATGGCGGGGAATAGAAAAAGTTTGTTATATTCGTTATATGGAGGTTCGTTATAAGCAGGTTTAACTGTATTTGCTTACAACAAAGGGGAGAGAGTGGGCAATCAGCTGTGATCCAGCGAGTGCACAAGGGCAAATCGATGGCAGGCAGCAAGCTACATTGATAGTGGCAGAATGGCTTCATTGGCTGTGGGGACTTTTATATTTCATACAGTTTAACTTGTGCTATTTGTGTCAATGGAGCAGACATGTGCAAGCAAACAGTGTCTTGCTGAGCTGTACTCCATCTAACCAACTCTGCGCAGTGTGGTGAAAGTTGCAGGCCAAATCAGCCAATCAGGAGAGAGGAGCCGAAAAAAAGTTATGCATTGTCTGTTACTAATCTTTCTCCGCTCAAGACTTGGTTGGACAGAGGAATCACCAAAAAATTAGACGTGTACTGTGGGTAAATCTTTGTCCTCTCTTTGAGACATGCAGCCTGTTCCCATTCCTGATTGGCTGACATGATTGATAGCTCTCGCTGCACTGTGAAAAGCACTGCAGGCATTGAAGTACTAGTATGTGAAAATATTTCTGTGTGTCATAATGTAGCTAGTCTGTAGCTCTGGCACCGTACATTATAAGTATGTTTCTACACACGGCCCCCTATCCCTGTTGTCAATGTGGATTTTGGAGATGAGCCAAAGTGTTTGGACCTAGGACCACCTGGGCCCTCCGAAGCCGATCGCCAAGAAGCGGGTGTCATTCAGCCTTGAGCCAGACACTGTGTTTCTGCCAGGCATGGCCCCACCAGAGTCTCCACGCAAGACCTCCCTGTCGTCTCAAGTCAGTGGGCACAGCTGTAAAAGTCTGAAAAATCACTTGCCTGTTGCATTCCTCGCTAATTGGTGTGGTGTGCTGTGCCCCTGTCTAGTCCCTGCACGCATTCCTTGACTAGGTTTGTTTTCGATGGGTCACCACTCCTGTACCTCACACTGGTGGTTGTAAAGCTGGTCTGTCAGTTTAGCACCTTCGTGAATGTTAGACTGTTCATTCTGGCACTTTTGCCCGTTTGCAGGAACGTGAAAGTGGTTGTGCGATGCATATGGTTAGCGACTTTTGAAGGCTATAATTGAGGACTCGTAGAATGTGGAAAGTCAGGTGCAGATGTTAGCAGGACGGCATGATGAAGAGGATGAATTTCGGTGCTGTTTATAATGGTTATAGCTCATCTGTGTGGTGTGCCTTCATCCATTTGTGGTACATGTATTTTGAATATGAGTCATAGTGGCTGGGAATGAGTTTCAATCGTTTTTAAATGCTGCCATAGAGAAACTAAAACAGCCATTCTTAACACAGAGACTGTAAGCTACTGAAAAGAGTGTCGCATATGAATAAGTTGGTGTAAACAATGAATCACTGCTTTCTTGTTTTGCATATTCCATTCCCTGTTCTTTACTATGTGATGGCTCTCACTCAAGTGTACACATTAGTGCAGTCCTATGCTGGTGTCAGACATTCCATCAGCCTATTGAACTATATCATAGGGTCATTTGTCATTGTCCTATCTTTTATCCAGTAGTCGGCGGATACAACCAGTGTACACAGTATTTCATTTCCCACGGCTCGCTATGTAGTGGCTCCCCTACTGCTGGTACAGCCAAGGCTGCAGCCGCGTTTGTTTTCCAGGATGATTATCGCAAGTAACAGTGTCAGTGACATTTTCACTTGTAAAACATTGTACCCATTTAGTTCATGATGACATTGCAAAGGGCATGAATGTCCTTGTCATTCTCTATTTGAATGCATATCATCACTAGTGTTCGTGTCTTACTTTGCTTTCATTGTTTCTGCCTTGTAATTGTAGTTACCACCAGGATTCCAGCCACACCAGTGAATTTACACTGTTGGAATTTACTGTTGAGAAATCTTGTTAAAAAATGAAATGTGAATACTTATGGCCAGTGAGTTAAGATGTGGCCCTGTATTGATGCCAGCTGTAAGTTTTCTAAGAATTAGATGGCATCGTAGATTTTTTGGTGGGCTGCTTGCTTATTGTACACTGAGTTAATTCTTAGCATTCCTCCAGAACACTAACAAGTGCAAGTCATGCTTGTGCCTGCGCTGTGTTTTGAATTGTGTGCATGCTACAAGCAAAGTGTTTGAGGCAGTGTTTAGCCACAATAAGGAAGCGCCACAGTAAGGAGTAATGATTGTCAGTGGGCCCCGTTGTGTACGGTCCATTGATGATGGTGTTACGCTGGTCAGCATACTGAGCACTTCACTGTCTGTGGTTGCAGAGCTGGCGAAATTTAGTGGCATTAACTGCCCATTGTGGAGCGGGGTGTCCATTTTCCATATAGTCCGACATGTGTAAAGAGGGGAACGTGCAAAATGAGATATATGTTGCATATCATACATGGCAGGCAATGTTGGGAAGCTACACAAAGTGGTGCAGTCATTCACAGCTCTCTGCGTGTTTTGCAATTCAGTTGTTTTTGATATGCAACGCTTTTTACAGAATAACTACCTCACATTTTACAACAAGTCGTGTTCGTACAGTTATGCCAAATCACACATTGTGTGTGCACCGTTGGGCTGCCAGTAGGTGACGCACTATGTTTTTGTCGTGAGTGCAAGCAGCGCACTGTTGCCACTCGTCACAGAAAGGTGTTACTCCAATTGCTCGGTGTTACAGTAGACTTCTGTTAATAAACTCCTGTTAAATTGATTTTTGGGTTAATTCGATCCCGCCCGATGGTCCCAGCTTGCACCCATTAATTTCTATGGGCCCTAACTTTCATTATTACAATCCAAAAATTGGTCTTCGCCAGGTAATTCGAACTTGACTAGTCGGCACACACGCACCTGACCTCTCTGGTGACCACTTTAGTTGTAGCGTGTCTCGGCAGAGCCTAGGGGACAGTGAATGCGTTGAACGCATGTAATCTCCCGTCGAAAACTGCCTATTTTCAGCCTGCCCAAGGAGGATTTTCAAGCAATAACCGTAGATCACAGTGGCTGATTACGGTATTCACCCGATTCTAACTCGCATTTTATTTTATTCCAGGAAAATTGGGCTGAAAAAATGTTGCAGTTTCGCCCGAAAGGTGAAGCATCAATGTGATAGCAAATTAGTAGAGAGCTATTCGAAGTAGGGATAGTAGTTTTATCGGCTGCATAATCTTGGACACATTCGCTTACTAACTGAATTAACAAGCGTGGTGTCAGCGCGCTCAAGCAAACATGAATAGATCACACTGAATGACTGCAGACAACGACTGTCAAAACGCTGGCAGCAAGCGCAGCCACCGCAGCGGGCGAGGGTTCACGTGGTCTATCGCTTCAATGGAAACTGAGCGGCGAATGCACAGCGCATACAAAAGTCAGAGCCGTGTGGAGATAACAGACGGTGCGGGCGACCGCCACAGCCGCGGGCAAACTACGAGCGCAGTTGTTCGCAGAGTAGAAGCTGCGCTCCCCCCCTCCCTCCCGCGTTGCCTTCCCGCTTTCTTGCTTTCGCGTGGGAGATTGAGTGGCAAGTTCCCCTTACGCCCGGTTGCAAGATACACCTTTGGTGCCGGAGCACAGCGTCGCCCCGCTTCCCTCCCTCCCATACCCCCACAGCCTTTTGCGCGACGGTCGCGTTTGCATTCCGCCGTGCGTTCACTCTCATTGATAGCGCGCGTCCCCCGCGCGCTTTCGCTCGCGCATACGGCGCGCGGCAACGATTTTATCGCTGTTGGACTTTATACAGAATCGCACGGCGACGGCGACGGCAGAAATTCGGTTGAAGTATCCATATAATTGCTATCGCAATAAAATTGCCTGCGCGTTCCAATCGGACTCAAAACCAAAACTGCCTTCGTGGCGTTCGTATGCTTTACCGCATAACAAGGATGTATTGTGGCGAAGCTGACTTTAGGAAAACTGGCCGCCAATGTGCAACACTTATTAGACCCTTGCCCATTTTCTTGCTAAAAGTCGGGTGCGCATTAGATTTCTACTTTATTTAGGACATTTAATGTCATTTCTGCGTTTAATTTTTTTACTTCGGACACATAGAAAGGGGCATGCAATTGATATGGGGGTGTGTTAGAATAAGGCCAATACTGCTAAAGAAATCAGCGGTGCGTATTGGTGTTTTTTTTCGCTTTTTGTTTAATTCAACCCGCCAGATAATTAGATCGATTTCAAGAGTCCCTTCAGGGTCCAATTAACTGAAGTCGATTGTAAATGTGTTCAGCTCTGTGACGCCTTACATGTAATAATTACGTCATATTTTGTGACATAAATGGATGAAACTTAATGTAGCATCGAATTACATGATGCATACTTACACTATATTTTCGTCGCAAATGTGAGCTGGGAGAGAAGTCTCTCTAGACTTTGTAGCGTTGTCTGCTATGTGTGAAGTGGAGTATAGTGCTTTCCTAAGTTGTAATGCAGGGACAGTTGTTTATTGAGCAACCATGCTACCTTCCTCAGTGGGTCAGTGGCTGCAATGTTCTGATGTCGTATGTAGCTGTCAGGGCCTCAATTCCTAGCCACAGTGGCTGCATCCTGATTGGGGCAGAATGCAAAAAAAAAAAAAAAAAAATGGCTAAAGTGCACTAAGCACTCACGGTAAAGCACCTGACATGGTCAACATTAATTTTGAATGTTTGGCTACAGCATCTCTCATGGTCCTCAAGGCTGCTCTGAGATGTGAAAAGCTATATACATTATATTAGCAACCAAATCACACTGGTATGTAAGGAGCCATGTGAGTGGCGGCTGAACTGGTCAAGGGGCTGTGGGCTGGTCAAGCTGCATGTGAGCAGCTTTTTTCCCTCCGTCCTCCCATCTAATATGTATGATGGTAAATAAACTTATTATTATAACTTCATCTCCATGCGCTAGCATCGGCAGTGCGTGCTACAGGGCATGCGGAAAAGTTATTTTCGGTGGCCCTTAGTTAGATACACATTTGACCACTGCCTCATCAACGGCTCCAGAGAAAGTGCTTTGCTTCCACTGGTCGACACTAGGGGAGATTTTTGCACTTGCAGCAACCATTTATTGATGAAGCAGCTTTTGTCAGAATCGTTTGCTTCCTGCACGCACGATTAGCGTCACTGGCCGAGCTTTGTTTCTCAAGGCATGCGATGAGCACCATTGTCACACCGTCGCCTGGAACAAACTTGGTGGTCGTGCCGCTGTCTGGCAATTTCTGAGCACCATAGACTCCCACCGCGTGCGGTCAATTAGCACTCTTTATTTAAGGAGTACAAAAATAGATTTGTAAAGAAAATTTTTTTAATTTGTCGGCCCTTCCACTCCGTGAAGATGGTTAACCAGCGAAGCTGAAACGTGCGGCCCCAGTGTTTATCAAAGAATTTCTCAATTATGAGGTTACACACGTGTGGCTGCGACGGAGAGAGCGACGTCACTGACGATATGCCCGCAGTGCACCGTTGTCGCTTGCGTTCAATGTCTCGGGTTTGCTCGGCGGCGTGGTTAGCAGCATTTGCCCCCCCATTGCTGCTTGCGATTCTTCAAAATTAAATCTGTTTGTTACGTAAGACAATGAATGGCCCATACCCCGTAAACGCGGCCTCCCCATTACTACGACAAAAAAGTGAAATTCTACGCTGGAATGATGAGCGGCAATGCAGCCAGCTGTGGAAGAAGATGACGACGACGAACGCGGGAGCAGTGGCACGAGTGCATGCCGAGCATGAGCGTAACCCGAAGGGCGCCAACGAGCCATCTGCGGAAGAAGATGACGATGATGATAGTTTTCTGTACACAGGCGATTTCGCCTAGACATATAAAGCTATGCTTTAAAAGATGACAACACAATTATTCCTAAAGAAACAAAGCTCAGCCAGAAACGCTCGGCACACGTGCATGAAGCAAACATTCTAGCTTCTTGCCGCCGATAAATGGCTACTGCAAGCGCAAAGAGCTCCCCTGACGACACCCATTGGAATAAGCTCTCCTTTGCCTGAGCTGTCGATGAGGCAATGATCAAAGGCCCGCTACCACCGCTAGTGCACGGAGGTGCATTTCAGCCACTGCTCGCATGCTCCGTTTACTTTCTAGGGCACCTGTACATGGGTTCTTCCATGTTATCTGGCGATGTTCCAGTTTCATGAGTTTTCTTGCTGTATGGACTTTATGCTGTGAACATAGTTTTCGGCTCTAGAAATAGCAGATATAGCTCTGAATGCAGCTGTGAGTGTGGGCTGGGACAGCACTTACCACTTCACACCTCAGTTTTTTTTTTCATAACATACCCCTTTCTTGACTTGCTAAAGACAGCTTGTTTCTTGTGCATTTCAGAAAAAACACAAGTTATGCTGAAGCACAATAAGATGCGTCTTAACAAAGGGCCAGGTAATGAGAAGGTGGAGTAAGGTGATGGTCTCTTTAAATGTGTATCAAGGCCTCCAGAAAGCGAAAAATGCTGGTTAGCTTGTATTTCAACAAAGTCTTCTATGCTAAAGCAACTACTAAAAAAAAAACATGTGCATGCTAATCCTGCAAGCAATGCCTTTTGTCCGGTATGCATGTCATATTGAGTGACAGACAAAACACTGCATGATAGCTGCTTGACATTACTGGAAGCAATATTTGCACTTTTTGTTTGAGTTTTATTCGATGCATAAATTTCATACATTGCCTCGGATAGTGGCACAACTTTCTAGGTGCTAAAATGCCTCAAAGAAACCACCTGTTGAATATTATGTGAGAAAACTTATTTTTCACAATATTTATTTAAATTCTAATAAGAACCTGAAACATTCTTGTTACTGCTCCTAACTATGTATCTACTGTGTTGATCACCACGTGAAAGTTGGCATTCCAAACTGCCGGACTAATCAGAACTCTGACTCATTTATTCCTAAGTTGACTTAGTCAAGACTGGAACCACCTTCCTACCGCAGTCATTTCTATTACAAACCAAGAAGATTTCGAGTCAGCAATTTATGTTCATTTTATAACTATTTTTCTGAGTATGTCTATTTTGCATTTGTATTTTATTTTGACCACTCCTCTCAGTAAAGCCTAATGGCCATGAAAATGAATGAACACAAACAATCAATCAAACAAACGAATAAATGAGTAAAACAGGATTAACAAAACTATCCACATCTGTGGCACAAAAAACACAATGGTTACGACTATGAAACTGTTTTTTGTGCAGGATAAAGGCGCCAGCCAAGAGGCCGACGGTGCCAGCACCAGTGCACCATCGGACGAATCAAAGATAGCACCCCT
Source organism: Dermacentor silvarum (assembly GCF_013339745.2). Taxonomy (NCBI): domain Eukaryota; kingdom Metazoa; phylum Arthropoda; class Arachnida; order Ixodida; family Ixodidae; genus Dermacentor; species Dermacentor silvarum. The sequence continues at coordinate 116,037,923 of NC_051159.1, read as the reverse complement.
GCACCCTGTTCTGCACCGGCAACCCTCTCCTGCACCTGGATCGAGCGAGGGCGACATTGTGCTGCCAGCCATCACAGTGCAGCCAGCCATCACTGTGCAAGACAGTGACCAGGGCAGCAAGAGCAAGGAGGAAGATTCTGGTGAGTCACTAATGGGCTTCCGTGCAGGTTGCAGCGGCCAAAGAATTTACAGCAAAGTTCGACTTGGGGTGGTATTCTTGAACAGTCACTAGGGGGTACAACCACTTTTGCGAGATTTTGCACGACTTGGCATCGACTGGGTAAGGATTTGCAGCCGACAGCATGCCAAGCATGCTGTCAAGGCACAGTGCCAGGAGTGCTGCGACCCATAGACACGGATGCCCATCAGGTGCTAAATCTTGTGAAAGCGATTGATCGCTAGGGAATAATGCCCTTAGGCTACATGGCTTAGATAGTACGTATGCATTTACGTAACTTGCCTTCTTAGGATGTTTTTGTTTTTCGCCAATGTATTGCTGGTATCTTGTATTTCTCTGTACTGTTACGACTCCTTTGGTAATCAACTCGACCATGCAATATCTTGGTAAAATCATTTCATAAAGGTGACCACAGGTAATTTCATCGTTGCACTCAAATAATCCATTGTATGTTACCGCATATTTCTCTGTTTATTCTGTATTTTGCAATAATTTCTGTGCTTACTAGCTTACTTGCGCATAATATTTTTGCTGTGTGCCGTGGTAAAAGTACTAAGCTGTGCATGGTGACTTGAACCAATTACAGAATAATTTCTTGGAGAACAAGTAACACTGTGCTACGTAACAGAGTATGAAAGACAGCAAACACAAACAAGCATTGAAGCATGACTGGAGGTTCAGTTTTGTCAGATGACATATGTGAATGAATGCATGAATGAATACTGTAGTACCATGCATGAATGGCTAGTATCAGTGAAGTTTGTCACTGCCTTTACCATTGTTGTCATTGAGCAAGCAACTGCATAATTTAGTGCCACATAAAAGACACCATAGAGAATATTACATCAGATTAGTCTGGCAAAGTATTCATTCAAAACGAAACTCTATTTTCATTCAATTTGACAGCAAAAGAATGATTAATGTTACTGGAGAGAATGGACGCCAGGCTTTTCTTTCTTGAATTTTGTACGAGTACACTAGGGGGGGGGGGGGGGAGTGATGCTACGAATTTCGAAGTATTTTCTTGTACTTAAGCCATTTTGGCGCAAGCCAATTTTCTCAAGCTTGCTCAGTTGAGTCTCTGGTTCTTTTAAAGTGCCATAAAATTCCTTTTTTTTTACCGATAAACCATTAACTAAACCCGAGCAGACATTGTCAAAATGCACGCAGCCACAGCGAGCTGTTGCGGGAACTTCTGGGTGGTGTTGCCTCCTGTCTTTCAGTTTTGCCTCCATTCTGGCCGACTAAGCTTGCTGTCACGGTCAGAGTGGCCGTTGAAAGCGCAATTTGGAAATGCAGCTTAACTTAATTATTCTTTTATAGTGTCCATTATTTTTTCATTTGTTTTTATTTTCTGGTGGGTTTTTGAGCATTCCAGACAGTGCCTGTTGTGATTTTATGATGTTTTGTGCAATGGCCTCGCTTGTGACAAACTACTCTGCAGAGGCAAAAAGTGGCAAGGATGCTGGGAGGAGCAGACTTTACCTGTCCACGCTGGTGTGGGCCTGCCTGCTTGCTCAACTGTGGCGCTACATCTGGCTCCTGCATCTCACTTACGTGCCTCTGCTGTACACCGTCATCAAGCGAGTGGGCAAGTCGCTTTGTGGACGCTCTATCTTTAGCATTGCATTTGTGGGGAGTCCAAGTCATCTAGTTAATGCACCTAGTTTTACACTTAAGCTAAGCTGGCATTGTGATGGGTGCGGCGCACAATGTTATATGTTCGATTCCCGGTCGCAGTCGCCACATACTGAGAGGGCGAAATTCAAAGAACGCTTGTGTGGTCTGCTTCGGGTGTACAATGAAGAACCTCAAGTGGTGATAAAAATAATATGAGATTTCTCCACTATGCCGCCCCTCATAACCTTCTTTGCAGTTTAGGGACGTGAAATTATAAAGCATCGTGGTGGATAGTGGTACAAGGATTTTTTAAATCTTTGTCCATCTGTCCTCAAAGGACCTTTCTGATGCTAATTTGTCATTGCATATTATTTGCATGGCAATGATCAACTTTATTCAGCCTTGAACTTTACTCAGCTGAAAGTTCTCAAAATTTTACCAACTAAACAAATTGACCATGGTATTAAAAATAATTACCAGCGATGAGTGTTCGGTGAGTGTTGCCGCCCACATGTGACCTTAATGACAGGTGTACTTGACAGTGTAGAGATTCATTTATGGTGCTTAAAATTATTTGATAAAATAAATCGGTCATGAATGTAAAAATACGTACCTGCTCTGAAGAAATGTTATGCGGTTACAACTTAACAGAATTTAGCCACAAAAAGCTATAGTGTGCCCTCCTAATATGCTGTGCCAAATTGTATAAAAGCCAATGTACTGTACTGGCAATGATTTCCACAGTATAATTGAATAACTGCAGTTCCAGATTTCCCTCTTAATTCTAGTTCGATGTCTTGGGCACTGGCGGAGAAACTAAGGTAATTTCACTGCTGAGCTAGTTTTATTTGTTGAGTGTTCCTTCTATTTGGAAACTGTTTCTGTCTTACTGTTCACTGGGAACCAGCTTAAGGGGCCAGAGCCTAGTAAGCTGTAGTTATTAGTCCTTGAATAGCTTTAAGCTTACACACCTTGATCATTGTTTATGTGCGTATGCACATATTTATTAATTTGGCTTATAGGTTGGCAACTCTTCATGAATGATTCAGAGGACCCAGGCTTTTGGTTCCTGCATCAGCCTTTGCCTGTATGCCCATTTCAACTCCTCTGCATGTTAGAACTAAAGATAGCAGAATAATGGGGCAGTGCTGTGCCACTGTTTTGCATTAATCTTTGCTGCCATTCTAAAAAGGCATCCTATGTAATGTTATGTCATTGGAAGCCATGCCCATGGGGTGATGGCATGCTACAGGAAGCAGCTTGTCATCAACTGCTAATATCATCTATCATTTTTAGTCACCCAAAGTCACTGGCTATAGGTTGCGTTTGCACTATCTTTGTACAGTGCAGTTTTCAGGATGGGTTATTAAACAGAAATGAAACACAACTGCAAGGGGTGAAACACCAACACCCTGCATGTGTTGTTGCAAGAGTCTGCGATATGATGTTGATGGCCAACTGGTCATTAGACAAGAAATTTATGCCTGCCAGTTGCTCACTTGGGAAAATGAGAAACGTGACTGGAAATGTGTGCATTGCATCTCTTTTTTGTGCGGTAGGTACAACACTAATTTTATCAGCGATGGCACCTTTGATATTGTATGTGTTTGCACTGACATCAAATAATTATGAACAGACTGGTACCTGGCTCATCGTCGTGTCATCAATTTAACATCTTCTGGCTTGTTGTAAATTAATACGTACCACTTATAAGTTCATGAATATATTGACGCAAAGTAAGCTGCCCACTACAGGCACCGATCGTCATAAGTCAGCTGCCCACTGCAGGCACAAGATCGCCGGAGAGAAGACGACGAAGGGCGCAGGTGTGCACGCGTTCTCTTGAGTGTCGGCCATCATTAAAGAAGGCTGTTCTCTTTCGGCGAGCCCCGATTAATTATCTTCGTGACATTTTACTGGTGGAGGTGCTGGGTATATGATACCATTGCCGGAGACGCAGCGTACCCCTGACTCATCCCCAGTGAGTAGCCCGGGAGAGATTACTCCTCTGCACGCAGGTACCAGTCGCCGTCTTCAAGGGCTCCAACCTGAGCACGGTCTGTTGCCCGATCACATCCGGACGATGAACCCGAGCCCACAGTCTCCTGCTGCGGCTGTTCCGCCGGTGCAGTTCATCTTCAACCAGCCACAGACACCGATTGCATTCCACGGAGATGCTACTGAAGACGTGGAAGATTGGCTAGACCATTTCGAGCGGGTCGCCGAATGCAACGGATGGAACGAAGAGCGCAAGTTGCGCAATGTGTACTTCGCTCTCCAAGACTCCGCGAGGACGTGGTTCCATAACCATGAAGCGACATTGACTTCGTGGCTCGAATTTCGACAGCAGCTGACATATAACGATCGGTGTCTGTAGTAGGCAGCTTACTTCGCCTCAATATGCAGGGCAGTTAAGTGAGCAAGAGCTTGATTCTGACAATTTGTATTCACTTGGAAACAAGATACAAGCACAGCAACATTCCTTGCTTGGCAACCAAACCTCTACATGTGGCGTTTGCAACAGTGACTTGGAGATCCTTGCATCAGCATCAATTCATGTGCATAAACCAAAAGGTCCACCTCTGTGCTGCAGACATTTAAACAAGCTTCTATGAGCTGCGAGGCATTGCACCTTCCAAGTCGAAGCTCAAAGAAAACAAGAATGTATTGAACAGATTTTGTGCATGTGGCGCATGTTGTTGGTCTTTTGCAGTAAGCCTGCACGTTTCACTCTGACTCAGCTGGTGCCTTGGAAGTATTTCCAAATGCCATGATATGTGCAGTCTCTTTTGAGCGCAGCACATGTTTTTGTTTTTCTTCACTCAAGATTGAAAATGCCGGTCACATAAGGATAGTGCTGCAACGCTATCTCCTTAACATGGTGGAGCTAGTTCAATTTTTGTGATTTGCTCAATTGTCAAAATATCGCACGATGTAATTTTTAGCAAATGTGAGGGCATTTTCAACACGGTGCAGCACGTCATAAATGGTCTGTGTTTCAGGAAGCCACTTGAACCTATGGAGCTGTCTTCGGGATCAGTCACGTACTGCGTGCTGGACATTGCGTAACTGGTACGAAGAACGTAGCCAGGCGCTTTTCCCAGCCCCCGTGCACGGTCTTTGGCGACTGCTGCGGGAGGGAGACAAGCGTGTGTGTATTTATTCTTTCTCTCTCCACCTTCAACACCATCTTGACAGATTCTGTTGTTTGCATTTTTGTTTATTCATTGTGTTTTTGGGGAAGTCTTGCCTTAGGAGCTCCTATCCAAACACATGGGGACTAGGTAAGGGTGTTCAAACACCGCTGATTTCTAATCGTATTGGATACACATATTAAAAAGAAAGTGCCTTTGAATAAATTATTTTCCAACTTCTTAATGCATGGGTTCTCAAAGTGGGTTCCGCGGAACCCTGGAGTTCCGCAGGCCTCTGCTTGGGGTTCCGCGAGCCACTGATAAATTTTCCGTGGTCCCGCGCTCACCAAGTGGCTAAAACGGCGAAAACGAGGTGTGCTCGATCCACACAACCTCCACTACTCATGCCCGAGTGTCAAAAAGCACTTCACAGCGCGTAATGGCAATAAATTCACAAGCATCTTGCAGCCACCCAAACTCGGAAAACGGGCCGCGCGCCTAAGCTTTCGCACTTGAATCTCAGAGGCCGTAATTTACAACCATGTGCATTTATCCCGTTTGTAGATAGCTTAGGTGCCGATTGCATGCACATTGACGTATACGTTGGAGGAATAAAAAAATGAAGGGAAAAAAAATGCGCGGAGCATCACAAATATGCGCCGCAGAAGAGCAAGAACGGTGCTAGCGTCCAACCAAAACGAAGCGGCGCAGTCCGCATCGCCATAGTCCTCAGCGGCAATCGTGCGCAGCACGTGATTGACAGCAACGCCGGAGCGCTTCGTGCCTAATTGTGCCCTTAATTTATTCTTGCGTTTATCGCCGCGCGTAACACCGCGTTGGCGGCATGCCCCGTGCCTTCATAAGTGCGTACTTGCCATCCATGATCGCGTCGATAACCACCGCAGTTTTGTCTGCAGCGGTTGCGGCAAACAGTATAGTTTCGTTTTCACTCGGTGCACGCAATGGCTGCGTGCCTTCAAAACTGCGTAGTCGCCAACCATGGTAGCGTCAATAGCGACTGTAGTTTCGCCCACACTTCTTGCAGCGAATGGTAGTTCCGTTTTGACTTGGTGCGTGCGTCGGCCGCCTGCCTTCGGACCCGCAAGGTCGCCGTCTATGATCGCGATAGGTACTGCGGTTTCGTCCACAGCGGTTGCGGCAAGCAGTAGTTTTGCTTTGACTCAGTGCAAAGCTGTCGAAGATTAAGAACACCGGCTACATCGCGATGGACAGACAATTTGTTTTGTTGGCAAGCAACTGACTGGCGAAAAAATAGTTGGGATGTACTTGCGCGAGGCCTTCACCGCTGCTGGCGCTAATCAGTCATGAGATGACGAGAATTTCAGCTTCCGCACTGGTCTTGTGCTAAATATAAACAGGATTTGCTGATTCATTAACTAAATAAAAGCGTGTTGATGTAGTTAAGCAATTGTTTATTGTTTTCTTGATACCCTCGATAATTTGACATTCGGTTAATTAGGACATTTTAATTTGGTTAATTCGGGGGGGAGGGGGTTCCTTGGCGCTTCATGGAGCTTAGTAAGTTTCCCTGGAACGAACATGCTTGAGAACCCCTGTCTTAATGAAAAAGCACACCACTTTTGCATCAATCGCATCGAGTCTAAAGTACCCCCTCTTTGTGATAGCCTTTACTTGCCCTGTACAGTAACAATAATGCCAGATCTACTCAGCTTTGGCAGGGCTTGGTGCCATGATGTGAACCAGTGCAACTCCTAGGCAATAGAGTGTGTCATACAAATATCACTAGGGAAGTTTGCTGCGATGATTGCTCAAACAAAACGAGACCGCTGCACATGTGAATTTACTTGACTCCGCTACGGGCTTTGTTAATGAGGACTAGCTTATGGCTATATTTATTACTTTACTGTTTCTTAGGCTCAGTTTTACTATTGTCTTTTTGCATTGCAACTGTCGTTTACACAAAATTGAAACTAATTCCATTTATCTTGGAATTCTCAGTACATTAAATTAGAGAGGATCGTTAAGTGCATGTATGTCGCTATCTCCAGGTGATGCTTATTTGAACAGCAGTGTACCCAATAAGCCGGTTGTTTGAGGTATCTTGATCTGTGTGCACTGTGGACAGCAGAAAAAACAGTAAAATGGCCACACTCAAAGGCTACATTATACCAGACATTGGGTATTTCTCATATCGCAAATGGACAGCACTGCAAGTTGAAGCAGGCTTGGTGCTTTGGTGTGGATCGTTGCAACTCTTAGTCAGTTGTTTTAATTGAATTTGCTGCTTGACCTCGTTTAGTCGCCCTGTTCCAGCTTACATTGAAGGTTACCCAACTTGCTCTCAGTGATATGATGTTGGAGAGCATGGTACACTCATAGTGACAATACAAAACTGATGTTTGAAAAAATATATGTGTGATAAGTGCAAGGCAGTTATGTCTGTGTGGCAACTTCTTTGCCCTGCTTTAATTTCAGATGGTGTCTGTGCTCAAAACGTCCATAGACTCTCTCACCACCATTGGCATTTTGCTGGTAGTGTCTCTCCTGGCCACTGTGGGCACCATCTTCCTCGCTTTGCAGGTTTGTTTCTGTTGCAGCCTCTGTTTTGTGTAACCAACTGTAATCTCATTACCCTGTTTGTATGTAGTTTTGAGACTGTAGGCAAGGATGTTTCACGACAGTTGGAAAAAACTTGCAGTACTTTTTTTGTTTTGGAGGGGCTTCAGTGCAGTCTCAAGCAACAATTGCTACTATCCTGAACCAATATTGAGCCCAATCTGTGCCAAAGAGCGATGTGGATCAAAAGGCGCCATTAACGTTTCCTTTAGGTAAAACACAGCTATGGTGCCTTTTACTGTTTCGTCTCGAACTCCTATGTTACTACTACTAGTGCTATTAGTACAAGTGTTGAATAAGTATTTTTCATATATAAAATGCGGCTGATTAATATCGATACAAGCATTGGATATTAGTTTTTCATGGATATAAAATGTGACTGATTAATACAGAATAAACTTTCCTATCTTTTAACATAGTTGCAAAGTGTTTCTATGCGCATTTCCATGTTTGGTCCAGTTTTGCCAGCCCCTCCAAAAAACGTATTAATTCTAGCCATCACACCACCAATTAACAGTGGACTTGACTACATTGTCCGTAGAAGAATTCCTTGCTTTCAAGGATTCTCGTCATAATTGAAAGGAGTAATCTGGTGGTATGAGATCACGTAAATAAGATGGATGTGTTGAACTTGATAGTTTGAAGCTATAATTGTTGATTGCTTCCATGAAACTGCCCACTGTGGACAGGGTTCATTGAACTGGAGGGAAAATGGCGCCACACTGAAGTGTTTCAACAACACTCTTCCGAAGTTGTTAGTCTTTTTCCAAAAGGCTTGAGTAGTAACCGGCATTAAACCGGCATTGTATTGTCTGGCCTTTCTGGAGGTAGTCAGCAGAATTCCCTGGGCATCCCAGAAGATTGATGCTATGCCATTTCAGGGAGTTGTTTGCACTTATGTTTTTGGAGGTAGAGAGCTGATCTGTTTCCACTGTTTGAAGGCGTATTTGATTTCTGTGTCAAAATGACACACCTCAGTGATGCACTTTATCACCGTTGCATGATAGGAGCGGCGCGCTGCAGTATTTTTCTCATGTCTGCTTGACAGCCACTAGGCTTTAAATCTTTCTAATGTAAGTAGTGATTCACAATTCAATTAGTGATCATCATTGCTGGTTGTCATCTTAACAAACATTAATGACCACCATCAGGGATAAGCACATCACTACAGTAGAAACTTCATGGAAAGTATGCAAGCAACTTGCCCTCCATTTTATGGTGATTTGTTCATGTATAGGTGCAAAACTCTTCATCCAACCATCATACTTCTCTGTGCTACTATAACTTGTCTATGTTCACTGCTCTGGCATCTTAAGTATTACCATTGTCCTGGACCAAAGCAGTTCTTGGCTTTTGGGTCAAAGCAGTTTAAATTAGGAATTGATGAAGCTTCACATGAATGTATCTATCTAACAAATAATATATGTTGCAGAACCTCAATCTTATATCTTCATGCAAACGGGCATCCGTGAAGGGGGCCAAGTGGGGCAGTAGCCCACTAAGCCTGCAGGAGGCCTCGTACGGAATTCGCAGGAGATTATGAAACACAGGTGTTGGTGATGTTAAGCATTTAAAATAATGCAACACACAAGTGCTCCATTTCTTTGTAAACGTAATAAGCACAGACAAATGTAGCCTTTTGTAAATGCGCATGTAAATGTGCGAATACGAGTACTATATTCCTTTGGTTTCTTAGGAAATAATTTTCGATGACTCCATTTGAGGCACATGGCCACTTAGCAGTTAACATGAAATGGTAAAGATGCCAAAGGGCAAATAATTGCTGGCAAGATGTTAAGCCTCCCCTAGTGCACTGTGCAAATGCTCTTGTTTCTAATGGCAGCTGTGTGGCATAACAAACATACCATTAGCTGAAACATTGGAGTTTCAAATCTGCATACAAACTATGTTGTGCTCTGAACTGTTTTGCAGTTGGTTACTGTAATTCTGATACACATCCTTCTCTAATAGAGCTGGTTTATTTAGTGTTGGGTGTTGCATGCAACTGAGACCAATACAGCTTTGTCATAGTGCAGCAAGAGACATCACAAGGTGTGTGTGCATGTGCATGTGTCCAGGTATACGGTGAGAGCATGCACTTGGTGGAGGTGACAAGCAGCCTCATCAACCACACTGTTGTCAACAGCCCAGAGCTCCAGCAACTACTGCCCGAATCTTTGCGCAACGCCCAGGGGGCATTTGACTCAATGCTGGGAGATGCCTACCTCTATGGGCGTCAGTGGATCAGTGGCGCGGTGAGAAAATGCTGCTCTCACTCTTCCTCTGAACTTGTATTTGTGTATCAGTTTCTTTTGCAGAACAATTTGGTGTCATTATTGTTGTTAAGATCCAGGCAGTTATAGCGTATAAAGCTTTTTTTTTTTTGTGCATTTACTCCAGCTACTGCGTATTCCCCTTTTGTTCCTCTTACCACTGGCTGAGAAGGTCAGTGTCTTCTAAATGTGCAGGAGCAAATTTTAGTCTTTGCAGAAAAATCACACAATGTGCCTGTTTACAAATCACAAGAAAGTTGTACACACTTGACAGCAGTCATGGGTATGCGGCACTTTCATAGACCCTGCAAGAAAACTTGCTGCTTGCCGTTCAACGATAAGGCTACTTCGTCTTCAAGTGCATTGGCGAAGTGTCTTATTGAATCTTGTGAAGCTGTGCTGGTGCATGTAGAGATTATGTGCAAGGGATGCTGGAGGGTGGATCTTTTCTTTAGATGCAAAATTCAGATGCAAAATAAATGGCAATACAAATTAAAGCTGGACAGAGTACAAATTATCTTAATAGTCATGGCTAGGTGGCGTATGTCACCGCCCGATTTAAAGGGTTCAGCCTCATCCATCCATCCATCCATCCATAACGCGGGGTCACTTGGGAGAGAAAGGTCGGAGGCGCTCTCTTTGGCTGGGTATCGGCGACCAACACGTACGAACGCTTCGCCCGTGCGCCGGCCCGCTTCGCGCGACCGTCGCGCGAGGCTTAGAGCGGGACGCCGGTATGGACGAACACGGATCGTTCGAGCGCGCCACCGTTCGCGTGACCGTACACGTGAACGACTAGGCGATGGTGTCATAGCATGGGGCGAACGTATTCGCTCGCTATCGGGTCGCGGTGTGTCGGACTTCCTTGATTTGTCGCGCGCCCGTGTGAATGTTCTATTGGTTGTAATTCGGCTAGTGTGTATTAGTGTATGAAAGGTGCAATAAATGCCCTTTTGATTGTTTGCACTACTGGATTGTCGTTCCTTTGTCCCAAGAGTACATGTGTGAGACCCCACATCTGGCTGCCCAACGTGGGTCTCTTGGGGCATCGGACGATAATTTCGACAGTTTTGCTCGGTTCGAGATGTTTCAACCGAAGCGTAGTCCTAGCGTGGATTTTGATCGCTAGTGTCGGCGGTGTGCTTTCTTGAGCGAGGCGGCGGTTGCTGTAGCGTGTTTGAACTTTTCAACATGCTAAGCCTTTTCGCGAGTGTTTTGAAGTACACTCGTCGGTACGAGAGCCACGTGGTCTGCATCCTGGGAGAGCGAGGCCTAGCGCCCGCGGAGCATTGGCAAGCCTGAAGCGAGTGAGTACGGAAGCCTCGTGGGTGGTCCGAATTTCTTATGTAAATAGCTTCTTCTATATCTTTGACTTCGGAAGTCGAGGCTCAGGGAGCCGGGTGGCCGCGAGCCACGGGTGCCGCTACGGGCTGACTGGTATTGCGGCCTGGCACCGGGCGCTCCGACACCGTCTGGGACGGTGGGCGCCGTCAACTCGGATGCTGTGTGCACCGAGCGGAGTAGGACCACTTCACAGAGCTAACGTCTCCTCGAGGCTGCCTGTTCTTGTGCCCATTTTGGGTGTTGTTTTTTTTTTTTTTTTTGGATGCCGGTTGTCCAAGTAGCGACGCATTAGGCCTAAGGCTTAACAAAGCCGCCTGTCGCACGTTGAGGGACACAACCTGGTGGACCGTGGTGTTGAGGTGTCGCACATTGCTTCCCTCATTAGTTCGCCTCGCACGAATTGAAATTACTCGTTCGACTCAAGAAAGCAAGCTTTGTTCACGTGAACTTAGCATCTGAAATGCCGTCCGAAATTTCGCTAGCCGAATTGAACATCGTACCACGTGGGCGATGCGTATGCCGAATTCCTCTCCCTTGCACTACTTTAGTGTTTGTCGAGTGCGTTAAGTGTACGCAGCGTGAGCGGAGTCACCCCTGGTTTGCTGTCACCTGCACATCGTCAGCGCTGCTGCCCCGGACTACAATCGAGCTACCCCAGGCTTTGGAGATGCCTGTGGTCAATTCGGCGCAGCGATTTCGGCGGCTGGGAAAAGAGCCGGCAGTCACCAGCGGCTCTCGCCGGCAGGGCGCGTCGGCGCGAGCGACGCTTGCTCGTGCCGACTTCTGCGTCGCCGTTTCCGGAGTCCTGTGCTGGAGTCGTGCCATCGAATCTGCAGAGCTGGTGCTGTGACCAACTGACGCCAGCGGTGCACCCCAGAGACAATGTCGGCTCGCACGTTGTGGATAACGCGTGGACATCTACTCGGCGGCGCCACTGTCGCATGTACTAACTTTTGTTCGCGACGCGCGCGTTGATAGGCCTTGTGACATGTTTCGCCGGCGTATGTGTAGTGATTTAAGGTTGGGGGGATGTGGGGATGCGTGACTCTCACGCGTCCCCTGATGTTGTTTTCCCCGCATGTCTCCTGTAGTCCGGCTTCTCTGCGTGGCTAAGCCCGGCGGTGGTTGCGGCGCGTTGCGAGAGATGGCGCTAGTGTCGCGATGCAGTGGCTCTGCGTGACCCTCCTGGATTGATTAACAGCACTACTTTCACCAATTTGATTTTGAGATAAAAGCTATACTGCAGTTGTGAAACACACGTGCTGCTACCATTTCCAGTTTCTGGCTGCAAATCTATCTGGTACCAGAGGTTTGAGCAAACAGATTGATGCACAATGTCACTTGGTCTTCAACAGAGAGTAGGAAACAGTTCACTCAAGAATATGAATTCCAACTTTAGTGCAAGTACACATGGGAGCAGGTGTAACAGGAGGTGAAATGTTTTGTTCAACCGAAAACGGGAACTGCTGGGATAATTCAGCTCTAGATAGTATGACTGCGAATCTTCACCTGTTCATGCATGGGCAGTTTCAATAATAGCAACAAAAAAGCGAATATAAGTGTGTTGCAACTAACCCTTCCCCTCCATTGCTTCTGGTGTGTCATAGTACCAAACAATTTTCAAAGCAGGCACTTTGCGTTTTGTGCATAATGCACTCACTTGGTTTGCTGATTGTTACATGTGGTGCAGCCGCACGATGTATTGTAGCCACTGCTGCTGGAAGTCCCCAACTTTCCACAGTGGGCCACAGTGGCTTTGTCGCTATGGTGTTCTGCTGCTTAGCACAAGGTCACGTGCTTGATTCCCAGCCGTGGTAGCTTCACTGAGGAGGCGGAAAACAGAAGTCATTCTTAAATGGACACTAAAGAGAAAATTGATTTTACCAGTATTAGTAAATTGCCCTTCCACAATGCTAAAAACGCCACTCTTACAGCTAGAAGACGCTTGGTAAGCAAAAAAAAAAAAAAAAAGCCGCAAAAACGTAAGACTGGTGGCAACGCCACCTCAAAGTTCCCGCACCAGCTCGCCTTGATGTTATGGATTTTGATGGCGTCTGCTAGGCTCTTGTAAATTTTTTTTACTTTAGAAATGGACTACAATGGTGTCTAAAGGAGCCAAGGGCAAGTTTCAGGAACTTTTTACTGAACCAACGCGGCCCAATTACGCAAAAATACTTTGAAATTCGTGACGTCGCACTGAGGTACCGGCATTCGGCTCCGACGCAAAATTTTAAAAATTGAATTTTGACCTTCTTTTTCATTTCTAATAATCTCCCCAATGTCACGAAATTAGCGACAATAAAGTTTTCAAACAATACTTTATCAGTCTACACTGATTTATTGTTTTGCTTCAGTGTCCCTTCAACTCTTTCACTAACGAGGACAAGCCAGGCTAGTCACTAGAATTTGTAACGCTCCTGCTGAGGTCGAGCTGGGCCCGGCCGAACTAAAACCAGGAAACACATGACTACGTTTCCAGGATTTAGTACGGGCGAGCCCAGCTTGTCCTCAGATAGGAGTGGTACAAATCACGACGACGAGCTGTTGCCTTGTCCGTGTTGTGCTCTGCTTCCTTGTCATCTTCTTGTATGTGGCTAAAGGCTGTGGCGAGCTTGGCTAACACAGCAATGTTGACTGGTGAGGGATCGGTCAACCATTCCTCCAATTGTTGGGCTGCTGAGCACGAGGTCGCGGGATCGAATCCCGGCCACGGCGGCCGCATTTCGATGGGGGTGAAATGCGAAAACACCCGTGTACTTAGATTTAGGTGCACGTTAAAGAACCCCAGGTGGTCCAAATTTCCGGAGTCCCCCACTATGGCGTGCCTCATAATCACAACTGGTTTTGGCACGTAAAACCCCATAATCTAACCATTCCTCCAATGTCTGTGGTATTTTGGTGAGTGAGCCGAGTATTGGTGTATGTATTGGTTGTGTGCCAGGGCAGACCCAGAGTGTTTGTGATGTATTTCGGAAACCCCCATACTCGCTGCACTGAGGTAGGGGCCCGTAATGTAATGGAGAAAGTGTTTGGTACGTAGGGAATGGGTCTGGGCCTGAGGCCATATGATGGTTTTCCTCCTTCGCGCGGTTTGTGGAGGTGCTGGGAGTGAAGTGCATTGTTCATGCCAATTGTTGACCTTGTCGGTAAAGGGAGTGATGCATTCAGTCACGCTACATAGTAATATATATATTTTAACATTCACACTGGCAAAAACATGGCAGGGGAACAAACGGCACACCACGTGTGCGCGACTGCATTGTCCTCTTCTTCCTTCGAGCCGACGCACCGAAAAGAAGTAGACGTTACAAGCTTTAGTTGTCATTCTAGTCTGTGCAGTAGTTGTTCTCTCGTGGGCGACTCTGTCCATATTACGGGGCGCCCTGGAATACTGACTCGGGAGAGAGTGCGAACTCTATGTTGGGACTTTGGGATGTTGAATCCGATAATTTGACTTGATTTCCGTCCTGGTGAGTGTCTGATGTGTGTTTCCCATTCTCTTATGCAGGTGCGACGAGCCCTGGATGATGCAGATGAGTCGCACATGTTGGAAGTTGAGCGGCAGACACTGGAGCTCTGGGACCGTGCCTACCACCTGTGGGTGGCACGCAATGCCACTGATGACCCCACCCATCACCACGGGCCCTCGTGGGATGCTCTCGCCGATTCCCTGCAGAACCTCGATTTTTCCCTCTTTACCAGCTTTGTTCGGGACAACATCGGCACTCTTATGTCGGTGGGTGCTACGCAGAAACTGCTCTTCCAGATTGTAACTTCTTGTTTGTCTGCCCATTGAATCTGCGTTATCCGGTGGCATAACTGTTATGTAAGACTAATGATTTTATAAAAATGAACTTCCTTATTGTGAAACAGCAGATTATTACACATGGCCTGCTCAGTAGAAAGTATGTGTGACATTTTGAGTTTTAAGTGTTTGAGTTGAGAAGGCAGAAAAAAAATATTTTAAAATAAGTTTAAAATCAGTTTAGTGAGCTTTTTTTAATCAGTTTAGTGAGCTTCTGCAAAGGGTCGTGTACCTTAGTCTTTGTAGAGAGAAAGTCGACAGTGACATGGACAATGTGCAGATACAAATGCCAGAAAAAATGAAGGGAAAGCTCGTGGAAGGTAATAAATTGGGATAAATAAATGGTGGCAATGAAAAGGCAGAAGCTGTCGAAATAGACAAGGAGGAAAGCAGAGAAAAAGGACAGCTGAAGTGAGGAAGCGAGTAGTGTTAAGTGAGGTAATGAGAAGAAAATAAAAGTGAATTAAAAATTGTAATGTTATAAGTCCTAAAAGGAATCGTTATGGAACAGTAGCAAAGGCCAGAAACAAGATACCAGATTTATGCAATCCTTAGTAAGCATGTACCAAAGATAGAAGCAGCTGCTAAGTGGCACTTTACACCGCTAGGGTGCAAACATGACTGTCTTCCTTGGAGCCATGACGAACAAAGATGCCCTGTAAAGAACATGCTGCCTTTTACACCCAAAACTTTATGTAACATGCTGCAGCACTCTCATGGCATGCTGTAGGCTCGAGTGCACTACCTTAAGTTCATTTGTAACTGCTGCCACATACGTCCTACTTGTCTTAGAGTATTTTTGAAACTACCATGAGTGTGTAAAAGAGCTACCCCTGCGATGTTTTGTGCACCTAGGTGCTGTAGTTTGCTTACAGTGACCGTGTGTAAACGGTCACTGTAGATGTGAGGTTGCAGTTTTGCGATTTCTTGATCTGTAGCGCTATCTAGCAACTCGTAGGGTTTACCCGTAAAGCTATTATGGTTCCTATCAGTATCTACACATATTTCTCAACATCCTGCAATTTTCACCCTAGATATCTCGCTTGGTTCTCTTCTAGTAGCCACACATACATTTGGTGAGAGGTGCTCTCACGAGAGTGCAGTAAACGATCTGGAATGGAACTTTAACATCTTAACAACTCTATCGGTAGTACTAACAATACTGAGAAGCAGATCCGGCCACTAAGAAATACCATGTTTGGGTGGCTTGCCTCTGATCAAGTGCTAGCTAGACCTGTAAAAGTTCAAGAGCTGGAGCAAGCATGCATTTAACTTAATCAGTCTCCCACCCTTTGAGCCTTTTGGACACACTACACCCATAGGGGTGTAGCAACATTGCAAATGAAGAAAGCCAATGCACTGCATTGAAGCGTCTAACAGGCTTCTTCCCTTGTGCGCGGCAGCTTATGGTATTTATGTGGCTCTTATCCACAGGTATTTGAATCTATCTGGAACCTGCTGAAGGGCAACATCAGTGTCGTTCTCAGCCTGGTTACAACAACAATCTCAATCCTGTTTGGCGGTGGTACTGCGGTTCTCAACTTTGTGCTAAATTTTGTGAGTACACAACCTTTCTTTTCATTGTGCTGTGTATTCACGTCAGTCTCATGAAACTCTAATAATGTGAAGCATTGTTGACGAGTTCAACCCAGTTTTCTGTAACTGGTATCCTGAAAAGATACAGATGGGTAGCCTTAAAAGTAAGAAGCCTTTAACACGGCAACTTCCTCATTCTCGGCGGCTTAAACATTAACATAAACAGTTCCGGAAATGACATAGGGAAACATTATTAAAGGTCCTCTCAAATGCCACATTGCTGAAACTAGAGCCAGGTAGGTGCTTCGACATTGTCCACTGAATCATGGTAACAAAAACACTACAACATTTTTACTTAAATTCTTGAAACTTGGTACACTGACCACAACACAGCCTGACTGTGTCGAAAAAGAAAGGAAAATAACCATGATGCAGCAAGATTGTCTGGCTCAAGTATATTCATATCGTAAAACGGTGAACAGCCTTTAAAAAAATATTAGTATAAACCTTCGCAAACAGCCAGGATGAAAGGTTTCATAAACCTGTACATTTCAACTAAATAAGTCCAGTTTGCTTAGAAATGGGGAGTCTGCAGAGTGCGAAATTTTTATGCGGCTGCATTTTTACGCGACCGCATGCCTCTCCACAATCAACTGCCTTGTAATAGCTGGCTTTTTGTCCAGTTCCCCTTAGTGGGTGAGCAGAACTATGTAAGGAATAAGCAGGCAAACAAAATAAGATGGTGGTCTTCACAGTGGGGTCTTCACATTTACTGCTGTCGCAGTAAGTGAGTTCACAGCCGAAGGAATTACGTGTGCTGCCTTTTTTTTTTTTACACACCTTGTAGTAGACATTTTTTTCTGCTTGATACTGATTTCTCTGAAAGTTGTGCATTTTAAACCATAGAGGGCTGGCTACCTAAAGGGTACCAGCCAGCTGCATTCGTTGTTAATATCACGTATTTGTAAAGATATGAAGTTGTGCTTCTTAAGTACTAAGTAGCACTTGTTTTGGATAACTTAATCGGTTTCGCTTTGCTGTGCTGTGCATGAGTTTGAGCACAACTATTTTTCACCGTCACATGGAATGATCAGCTTGTCGCTTTCACCACCTGATCCTTTCACGCTGCTATTTCACTGTTTTTTTTTTCTTATGAGCCCTCGCTTGTGTTGTTGTCTGCAGGTCGTGTTCTTGACTGCTCTCTTCTACCTTCTGCGTGCAAGCACGGACCGCTACAAGCCACTTGATCTCTTTGCGAGCATGTTGCCAGGCTCGGCTAGCCGCCTGGGCGAAGCTGTCGAGGAAGCTGTCGCGGGTGTCTTTGCAGCCTCTTTCAAGATGGCCGCCTTCTACGGTCTCTACACATGGCTAATACACACGCTCTTTGATGTCAAGATGGTGTACATTCCCACTGGTGAGCATTGCAATCACCGCACTTGCTGCTTGAACGCAGTGCATGTGCAACTTCCAGCGTGCATGAAACTCGTGATGGAAGAGCAGTGCAAAGCACCTACAGTGGTGGGACTGCCCAAAGTCATTTTGGAGCAATTTTTGGAACAAGTAAAATAGCGTTTCAGAGCAGTTTGGAGCAGACAAAATTGCATTTTGGAGCAGGTTGGAGCAGACTAAATTGCATTCTGGAGCAGGCCAATCTCAATTTTGGTGGAATAATGAGATATGGCAGCGCACTTCGAAACCACGACGAAACATAGAATAAACCAACATGAAGCGCGTAGTAGAAGCACGCTCTGTAGCTATAGCATACTAGAATATGGAAGAGTGGGTCGAGCGGTGGCACTGCGCATGCTTTCCTGTAAAGCCAAAAACATCGCTGGCACTACAATAGAACTATATATTCCCACACCGACACTCATGATGATAGCGGAAAATGTTCTCAAATTATGCGGTCCAATCAACGTGGTAACATATTTTCTCGGTCACCATATGAAACCGCCGACCCAGAGAGCTGCAATCAACCCTTGGCTGGTATAATGTTAAAACTATTCCAATCTCTTTTTACTGCGATAGAAATTATAGGGACCCTCCAGGTGCATTTCTGCCATCGCCATGATGTTCTGTATAAAGTCCGGGGCCAATAACATCATCAACGCACGCCGTATGCTGTCTGTGCGAGTTAAAGCTTGCGAGGGTGAGCCGACGATGGAGGCTCAATCTCGCGCGCGCAATGGAGGAAATCGGGGAGGTAGCGCACCATCTTCCGTTGCGTGCAAGGCACCGGGGGCGGGGAGGTATAGGGCGGGGGGCGTTTTACTCCGGCGGCTGCTGTGTATGGCGCGGCCGCACGGGCCCTATCTTGAAAGGGATCTGCGATGGGGACAGAGTGCGCCGAGTGCTGATAGCTTCGTGCGCGCTATGTTCTCGCCGCTTAGTTTGCATTGAAGTGAGAGGCAGCACGAAGGTGAATTCGCTCAGTGCTGCTGCCACGCATCCTCACTCCAGTGTTTTGTCAGCGAGTTTGTGCGGTCATCGAGGGAGGTGTGCTCATGTTTTCTTGTGCGCGCGTGACACCGAGCTTGTTAATTTATTTAGTAAGAGAATATTTACAAACTTATACGGCCGATAAATCTACTATCCTTACTTCGTATAGCTGTCCACTAATTTGCTATATCACCATCGATGCTTCGCCTTTCGGGCGAAACTGCAATGTTTTATTCCAAATACGCCTTATATTAGCCCTTCGTGATAAGTCAAAATGACTGAGGCCTCGCCCATGTGGGCATAAAAACAGACGAATAGTTTTACATTATCCCGGCCCTGGGGACAGAGACACCCGCCCGCTGAACCCGCTGCAGCGCGTGCCTCCCCAATATTTAGTTCGCTCGCAGTGCCCTCAGCCTACGTTTTGCTGTTTTGCGCCGCTCGGCCCACTTAACTGTATTCTAGTACACTAAGCACAGCCGCCCTGGTCGTTCCGACAGTAGTGACAACAACTGGGAGTGGCCGTGCGTGCACCAGTCACTTGCCGGAAGTGCCGAAAAGTCCAGTGCTATAAGCCCGAAAATTACGATAAACTTTGCGGGAGGTGCCGTCGTGCAGTGTGTGGAATGTGAAGGGCTGTACTATTTTTCAGAGAACAAATTCACTTGCTATTCGCGGCCACTGCCAGAGCACACATGCCGAAGCCGTTCTGGTGCAGCGTGGCGCAATTTGGCGCAGGAATTTGCGATGGTATCAAAATGGCTCAATTGATGCAGGAGTCCCACCCCTGCACCTCTTCTGTCACTTAGTTCTTAAATTAGCAACTGCACAACAACATTAGCAACTAAGATTTAATTGGGCAAGGAATGTTGTTTGGACAGAGGAGGCGAGGGTATTATTAAACAAATAGCACAGCCTTGCCCAGTGAAATTTCAGTTGGTTGTCAGTGCTTGTGTCTATATTTCTTTCATTTCACTGTATCCCAGAGGCCTGAGGCATCACCAAGACATCACTGGTTAATCAATGTTTTTACCAGGAACATATTGCACATTATTGACTGCAGTTGTCATGACGATTATAAGTTACAGTGTAGCTTTATCTAAAGCATGAAGAAAGAGCAGTTGGTCAGCGGCAGTGGCTTGCCGTTTGCTACAAGCAGCTGTTAAGACTTAGTGAAGCTCCACCTTTGGCTGTTTCATGCAACTTGTCACGCTTCCCTTTGCCCACAGCACTGGCATCCCTTTTTGGGGCGGTGCCTTTCATTGGTGCATACTGGGCCTGCCTGCCAGCTGTGCTGGAGCTGTGGCTGGTGCAAGCACAGCGTCTCAAGGCACTCCTCATGCTTATCTGCCAGCTGGCACCCACCTACTTTGTTGACTGCGCCATCTATGCCGAGATTAAGGGGCAAGTATCTCTCTCGCATGCAAGACCTGTTCTCAAGTTGCTGGTCCCACAGCAGTTGGCTAAACCAAATGACAAGGAAAACAAACCAGCCTAATAAACGTGAGACATCAGGCAGGAATATGAAACAGGGCAGAGGTGGGCTAACAAACTAATGATTAATTGTGATTAGTCATCAGCTTGAACTGATTTTGCCTAACAGATTGTGACTAGGCTTACGCACTGAGTACTATTAAGTGATCTCACAGCCTGAATCTTGCAGAAGGGACACTAAAGCGTAACACTTCTGCAGTTTATACCTATCTATCTGCATTCTATCTGCATTATTTAGGTACTTGTCGGAAAAACTTCACCAGAAATGGTCTGGGTGGCTGCCTAAGCTAACAGCTGTAATTAAGCATCTTTACGGAGGCCCAGGCAGCCGTTACATGTAATGGTGCCGCAGCATTTAGGGTGCAATATATGCAATAATATTTTCATCAGATTTCAGGAGAGTAACAGATGCAATCAAGTTGCAACAGAGGGCTATGGAAAAACAAAGGCAATAGAGCCTAACTTCCCCATGTCGAATGCCACACCCAAACTACAGCATCAGTATGTCATTGTGGTGACACAGATTCTATGCCTTGACTCCAATTTGCAACGTTTCTGTGCAGAAAAAGTTCTCAGAACTTCTGGGGCCAAATCTGGTTCCTTCAGATTGCAATGAAAGTTGAACTGTTGGCTAAATCCCAAGTGCACACTGCCAAAATCTGTGACATCAAGAATGCCTGGTGTAAGAACTCCAAGGTGGTGTCGCCACTCGTCTTGGTATTTTTGTGCATCTTCTCTGACTTAGCAGACCTCTGTTCTTGGTAAGATAGGACCATAGCAGCAAAGTTCTTTATCTGTATCCTGTTAATATGTTTCATCATTCCTTTCCATAGGCCTCTGTTGCAACTTGATTGGATCTGTTACTCTCCTGAAATCTGATGAAAATATTATTGCATATATTGTACCCTAACCGCTACGTGCCCTGCCATGCTGCCTGGGCCTCCGTAAACCTGCTTGATTACAGCTGTTAGCCTAGGCAGCCATCCAGACCATTTCTGGTGAAATAAAATATAATTTGGATTTGAACTTTTGGAGTTGAAGTGTGATTTATCAATCAAGCTTAACTCAACAATCCTCTTAACTTTAAGATACGATTTGATATACTAACTGTTGCTAGAAAGAACATTTTCTGCTCGGTTGACACCTTCAGACTACGTTTGAAACTGGCACTGCAGCTTTTCCGTGAACATGCTGGCTGCCTTATTTTTTCTTTCTTTAAAACGTTTTTTTTTTTTTTTTTTTTTTTTTTCATTTACATACCCTAAAGGCTCTTTCTGGGCGTGACATAGGGTGTGGGTTACAGTTACATCCTTTGCGGTGATCATGCCAATTCCTCACTGCTGCAGGGGTGGTCATCCCTTCCTGACTGGGCTGGCGATAGCGGGCGGTGTTTTCTGCCTGGGCTTCCAGGGTGCACTGTTTGGGCCCATGCTCCTGTGTGTTCTCATTGTAGCCATGAAAGTTTACCGCTCTGTGATGCAATCCATGCCCTCTAGCACAGCGGGCCGACGCTTCAGCTTCAAGAGGTGAGGCCCTAATGCAGGGACGACTCCACATCTTTGCCACTCGCAAAGTTCGACGTCTGGAGTGTGACCTTTTCTCGGGGCACTTTTTTCTACGCCTGTAGTTGACAGCGGCAGCATTTGCTGTTAGAGCTTTCATCGTGTTTGCTTGCTTGTTGCCCTAAACAAAATGTAAAATAGGTACATCAGTAGCCTTGATCACCTTTAATATGGACTGCGTTCAGATGAAATCCCCTGTAACCTGAACAGTCTGGAAGCCTTCGGTTACTTTACCACAGACTCAGTGTGCTCCTGTTAAGCCAAATTTCTTGTGAGACAGATGCCAATGTCCTTTCAGGTTCCTGTTAAAGGAAGTCTGTTATGTCTTATACATAGCCTGCATTATATTGCACATAGTTTAGACTAAAAACAAGTGGACCAAGCAGAGTCCTAACTTTTACCTAACTAGTTACACCAGGAAGCCATAGAATAGACATGTGCTGGTTCGCAGCTCACTTTAGTTAGCTGTACGTTGGGTAGCTGCATTTTAATGCACTATGTACTTAAACATAATAACATTGTTTCTAAAGCTTTGGTCCATTTATGTGGACTGTGACTTTTTTAACAAAAGCAACATATCAAGGCATTAAAGAATGGGCCTCTTTCTGCTGCAAGAAGTGTTGAATGAATTAGAATTAATGCAGCTTAGAAAACTATGCTGGCACCAAACTGGAAGTGGTTTGATTACATAACTGATGCGGGTGACTTGGTTCTGTAAACATTCTGAACATCCAGGTACAGCGTTTGCATCTGTAATGCCACGTCAATGGCTCTAGAGAAATTCTGCGGCATGTCGTTGCATGCTTTGACACATGCCTTTAAATACAAACATGCCACCTTAGTGTAGGTTGCAGGCCCACTTTGTCGTGCTTTGTACCTTGCAGATTTTACATTCTCAGTCTTAATTAGCCTGCTATAGGTAGAGGCTACAATCTGAGCACACTGAGAGGTTGGCTGCTTTTGGCATTACCAAACTGTATGTTCAAGCTCTTTTGTTCATTGCGGCGTGTCATGGCACTAGACGTTGCAATGAAAGTTCTCTTTGACAGGACCTTTCAGATTGCATTGAAGGCGACTGCCATTCCCCGAAAAATTTGCGTCATACATGAGGAACGACTGAAACATGTCGCCATGCCATCTTAATGTTGTGCACCTTTTGTTGAGACCCACATTTCATGCATGCACATCCTTTCTTGCCGATATGTCTGTTTGCTCAAATCCGTAAACGTGCAAGAGGGCTACATTGTGGACTGCTAAGCCGATATCTCTGTTTGCTCAAATCCGTAAGCGTGCAAGAGGGCTACATTGTGGACTGCTAAGATGTCTGTTTGAACAAGATGTCTAGGATGAAGCTTTCTCTGGTGGCTGACCCTCCATTGCAAAGCAAATGAATTTAATCTTTTGTGCTGAACCTCCGAGTTGAATGCATGTCATGGTAGCTTGAGGTAGCACAGTATTGCCAAACACATTTTCAAGACGTCTTCTATGCCACCGCCAGAAATTATAAGTTTGTACTTACATGCTAACTTACATATTACGATGAGGAAGCGTTAAGGCATGAATGTAATATATTCGTAATAATATTATTACTGCATAAACTGCACAGATGAACAGAGCAAACTAATTTATTTGCAAGCCCAGAAAGTAAATGACAGAATATAGAATGATGAGCTAGATGGATACACTGAAACAAGATGCAGCATCACATGTTGGCACTCACAACTTTCCTCTTACATTATTTTCTTTATTAGGTTAACAGGAGCAAAATCGCAGCCATAACTTGTCAGGCTAACGTTCATGAAGAGCAGTCGGTATCAAAGGCTGTCTCACACATTAATACTATGAAACACCTCAGCAGGTCCATGGGTACAGTGAGCCCACCCCCTCTGCCTAATCAGTACAGCAGTACTATTCAACTGAAGTCTACATCAACCCATGTTACAATGCACATGCAAATAAGATGGCAAACTTCTCAACAACATGTTATACTACACATTTATACAATGACTTGTCACTGAAAGCATGTCTTCAAGATGTATGTATGTGAGGCGTGGGTCTTGACAGAAAATGCACAGTATTAGGTAGCGCAACGATGTGGCACGGTTTATTGATTGACATGCCAAGGAAACTTTTGTTGTCAGTGAATTGTACCTAACTGAAGCCTGTGTGCATACAACAAAACAATTAACAGAGTGCTTAACGACCACCAAGATGTAACGCATAGTGTAAGTTGTGGTTCAAGTGAACGCATTCGGCAAGAGGAATAACTGTGTTTTGCCCATTATAGGTTTTATTTGCCACGGCGAAACCAGATGGTCGGGCTCTTTACACCATCAATGCTAATTTGAGAAATTGACATCGGTGGCAGCATCAATGCTTGACCTCTTCACCCTTTGTGCAGGGGACTTAAACTGCACGTTTTATCCATCTGGTGTGTTTAATAAGCTGGAATAGTGTGCTCATTTGGGTTGCTTTCATTTATGTTTTTGACAGCCAACTTGCCAGTAATTACATGTGCATCTAACACTGAACTTTCATCTATACCTTATTTGGCACAGAACATACATCAGCCTCACTGAATTCTTGAAAAGACAAGCTCACATACATCAGCCTCACTGAATTCTTGAAAAGACAAGCTCTTTGTTCCTTTAGATAGAGAAGCAAATGTGGTAATGTGATGTTTGGAAAACAGTAACAGCAGCTTTTCATTTTAGCTGGGTGATACCACTACAGTACAACTGCAGCAGACAATGCCAGTGCTTTTTTTGGTTGCTAGCAGCTGAACCTAGCACAATCTTAAGTTTATCTACAAAGAGTTCAGGTTCCAGTAGGTGCTTTGTGGCCGTGCCTCTATAAATTATATTTAACCTGTCAAAACTCATCTGTGCTAGCATTTTTAGTATGGGATTATTCAGAAAATCTTGCAGTTATTCTGTGCACACCTCCTACAGGGATATGCATTCATAAAGCTGTGCCGTCTTAGGTGAAATCTCCGAGTTCAGGATTGTCGGTGAAATCCCATTTGCTGGTTCATTCATGAATACACCTTCTTGAGTGAACCTAAATCTCTCTGCCACTTTTAAAGTGAAGTCCAATGCTTACACAAGAGAAAAACGGTGGTTTTGGTGCACTTTTATTTACAGAATTCACTTTAGGTGTGCTAGATCTTGGTATAATTATCATATAATGTTTCCTGGAACTCGGGAGATTCTGCATACAATTCATTAGACGTATACTCCAATTTCATTTTCACTACACTAAAATTTTTTGACGAGGCTCTCTTTATTGCAATTCAAAAGAAACAATGCTCTATGCCAGAGGAGTATGTTGTTATTAAAAAGCAGTGAAGCCAGGACAAACAAAACACTGTGAGGTATTGTTCAAGTAACATGTACATCATGTGCCATCTAATGTATGTTTCAATGAACATATATCATTCTTAAAAAATGACACATGCCTTTGAATCAGGAAAGTGTTAAAAAAATAAAGTCTTGACGAGGTGGACTCAGCATCCGGGAAAGAGCTAGGCTTTTTGTCTGTATAGAAAGTGTTAACGGAGTACTGACATACTGACGTCTTTGACTCGTGTCTTTTTTTTTTTTCTTTTTTTTTGCAAATAAATGAAGATCAAGACCCTCTAAACTTTAGGAAAGAGTGCTGGCAAGTGCCAGAGCACCCTAGATAATTTGCAATATTACACATTTGTTTCTACAAACCAATGTTGGTTTTCAGTACGAAGGGGGTACACTGTCACAATACACTGGCTTGCTCTGTTCCTGTGGTCGCTGTGGCTGCCACGTGTGAGTGGAGATGTAAGAAATGTGTGCAGGTACTCTAGTTACTATTTTTATTACCAGCACAACTGTACCTTGTCTTATTGCTGCATGATGTTGGAAAATTTTGCTATGTCATGATAATGTCGATGCCAGGTCAGGCTTTCAAGACCAACTTTAGTATCAAATAAAAATAATTCAAGCCTTGATATAATGAGCACGGATATACGTTGTTATTGGATAGTATAATGAAGTAAATATAAAATTTGGTGCCTTATTTCACTGGAGTATTCTTCTGTACCAAGGACAGCGAAAATGCGGGATCCGACATTAGATCTGCTATATCGAAGCAAATTTGTTTGCATGTGGCTGGAAATATGTCAAAATGTAAAAAATTGGCTCAAAAATGTCAAATACAGTGGCTGATAAAATTTTCAGATTCCCAATTGTTCGAACCCGCGCGCTCCTTCGGACCCGCGGCACCGCCATCGAAATGTTTAACGACACACGGTGTGCCGCTAAATCTTTTGGACATGATCGGTTGGCAACTGTACTTAGCAAGCGCAGCTTCAAATACGTGGAGGAATCTTCCATGGTGAAATGGCACATTCTGGACGTGCGTGCGTGTTTTGGCTTGCAGCTTGGCTTGGTTAGGCCACAACTGACAAGCCAACGTGACAATCCCGTGTGATCACAGCGAACGCATGGTTGTGTGCACAGACTAATTTATTTTGCATAGATGTGACTTCAATTTTTTTTTCATAACAATATCGGTATGTATGCTTATAATGAATATTGGATTTTGCAAACACTTTGTCTTGTCAGATGCGACTTCATTACGACAAGGTTTGACTCTATCTCATGTTTCCCAACCTCTATGTTTGCTCAGTGTTATCCTTTTATGTGCAAGATGCATGTGGTAGTTTCTACAACTTCAAAAATATTTGTCAGTACTCTGTTAACACTATTTTAATGAGTCATTATCTCCGAGTCTTACTGCACAGTCTTCTAACTGTGTACTTGCAGGTTAGGTGCTTCAGAATAAGTGGCCGAGCTTTCTGTTGGGAAAAATAGAACTTGCAAAAGCCTGCAGTGGTGTGCGTATATAGTTTGGTGCTGGCCATTTACCTTTTACCAACATGTGCAGTGAGACTAGAGCTCTTGCAGCAGGGAGGCTTTGGTCATGCCATTGCTCATCACTGTTCACCAAGAAATGTGTGCTGCACGCTGTCATCTTTCATTTTTGCTTCTTGCTGTTTACTTTTGGTTGTGGTGCCAATGGGTGTCGCTTCTGTTTAGGATGTTCACAATAGACTAGCGTGGCATGGCGCACATCACCCCTGTGGATCCAAGGTGAGAGGCTCATTAGCTTCGTGAAATTCGCCTGCTTTCTCTCTATTTTGCAAACGTTTTCGCTTTTCTTTTTAACACTACGTAGGCAAAGCTCCTGGTTTTCCCATTCTCCTGGCTGCCCCTGTCACTAATAGCATGTGTACTTGTATGGGTGACAGCTGGTGACATCTTTAACTGTTTCCTTACTGTTGATGAAAGTGCTGATTTACAGTGATTACAATGGGGGCTCAACTTTTTTTTTTTTTTTTTACTATAGAAATAGTACTGGTCTATTAAATGACAGCAAAGTAGTAGTCAGGCAAAATGTTCTGGACAGTTGAAGTGAGCACTGACAAAAAAAAAAAGGAATAATTGTTTTTCACCTTTAGCATACTGAGGTGCAGTGTCATTAACAAGGATTAATGAAAAACTGAAGCATATGAAATATGCACCTGCTCTGTGGTTTAAACGTCTGTAAAATAGACTTTCCTAGAAAGATAAGTTATTGCAGTTTTGGAGACTGGCCATAATGTTATCAGCTGTGATTCCTGTGCCATGCAGAGAAGCTGTTGCTCTGTAGAGCTCAAGAAAAGGTGCTCTGCACCAATTTTGGCTCTGTTATTGTCGTTTCACACCACAGCCCTTAGTCTGCATTGAGGATTACGATGCATTGACCATGTAGTGAAACATCAATTAGACCAGCTTCTTTCTAACAAGCTGGTCTAGCTTGTCTAGCTTTGGACCTACCAGCTGAGGTGTGCACACGCTTAATAAAAAAAATGAAACTGTTGAAACTGTTCGTGCAGGTGAGAGGTGTATCACTACGTACGGTCAGCCTAACACTGAGTTGAGGCCTTCTTTGACTGAGAACTTCATGTGATGGCACATGCATGAAATGTGCATGAAATGTGCACTCAGCGCTAAGTTCATAACACGTGTGAAAGTTGATGTCTGCTAACAAGGAATAGCAGTGCAAGCTGGTAATCAGAAGGCCTAACACAGTCTACAAAGCCCTTGTTGTTGCTGTCATTAAATAACCTGCAACTGAAGGTCTGAAGAGTGTGGTTTGTACGAGGAGGAAAAAAATGTAGAGGCCCCAGGTGCACTGCAAAAAGTGTTGAAGTCGTGGGCCGTTTTAGGCTTTATTGTCCACATTTATGGGGCAAATATAGCAAAAGTCGCCTAGGAAGCTGGTTACTCTCTGTGGTTTACGTACCCTTGGTCAGTGTAATGCAAAGTGTGAAAAGGGCACATTTGGCTCGGAGATGGGAAAGGGCAGATATAAAAGGGAAGGATATGCCTCGTAAGTTTAATGTGCCATTCCAGGGATGAGATCATGTAACGGTTCACTTGGTAATGGTTTGGAAAGCGAACTGCTCACTTGCCCTAGCATGATTAGTCAGAATTGCTCTTTTGTCAGCAAAGATGCCATTCTGACCAGCCACACGAGGGCAAGCAAATGGTTCACCTTCCAAACCATTATAATATTTCACCCCAGTAAGACTTTGTGGAGTGACATCAGGGCCACTCCCCAGTTTCTTTCCGTCCTCCATGTTTGTGCAGCTAGTTTTGCAACGTGCTGTGCATGCTGGCAGCCATGTTTGACAATAGAGGGTTTCAGCTTGTCTGTAAACTTCATATCCTTTATGGATAACTGGGTTACCAGAGCCATGGAAGGCAGTGACAAATCTGGTAACATCTTGAGATGCTTTATCCAACTACAATGCATTTTATACACTTTTTTGTAGCTTGAATGTCTTCGAAGGAAAATCGTAAAACGACTGCATGTTAACAATTGTCTTGCTATCAATGCTTTACACCAGAAGTTAAGTAGAATATAGCAGGTCACTGCAGTATTAGCTTTGGTGGCTAAACTCTGCATCACAAAATGTCGCTACCAGCGTTGTTGCTGCCGTACACCTGTGCGCTAACCCGATATTCTGCTAATGGTAATAAGTTTGCAGACAAGCTAAAGACTCTTATACCAGCGGCCAAAGTTGCCCTTTTAAAGACTCTCCCAAGGTGCCAAGAAATGACAAATGCAAAACTGAAAGCACTGTCTTCAAACCACGTAGTGCAAAGCATGTTTTGCTGAAAAATTACGAAGTCATTCTTCAGCAGTTATAGAAAAAAGCCATTTATCACTTTCCCATGGTACAGTAAGGAAAGAGTTATGGCTTGCTCCCCCAAATATGCACTGTTTGTATGCAACTTTGTTTAGTTAGGCACAAGGTCACTACCATTATTTATAGCCATATTTTCATGCATCAATGCAGGACCAACACAGATTTTTGCTCGCATTTACACAAGCCCAGGCCACGCTAAGTAAGCACACTGAAATGTGTTATTTG